>NC_060272.1:81607075-81791226 GCF_021613505.1 Equus quagga
TCCCCGCTCCGGGCGCTTCCGGATCCCGGGCGCTCCCCGCTCCTGCTGCCCGCTCCGGGCGCTTCCGGATCCCGGGCCCCTGGGCACCGGGCGCTGACCTGGGGCGCGGCTGGGAGGGGCCGAGCCAGCGAGAGCGCTGCCGGAACCCCGCCCTCGGCTGCCTCCTAGGCTGCGCCCCGCACCCCGCCGACCGTGGGCTCCTGCGAGGACGGTCGCGGGGCTGCGCTGGAAATTAGGCGGCGGGCTGGGGCTGGGTTTCTCTTCTGGGGTCAGCCCAACGGTTCAGGATTTTTCAGTTTCATCTTTCAGGCGAGATTTGCCCAATGAGGGTAACTCCAAAGTTGGAGTTTGGGAAGAGCGGATGGATGGTGCTGCAGTTTAACCGAGGAATGAAGGGAATTCCAGGGAGCTGGAAAGAAATTTCTGGACGGTTTGGGATTGGGGAAACGGGAGGGTAAGATAATGAATTTAGTTTAGGACTTCCTGAGTTTGACATTCATGGTAGTGTTCCTCCGTAGTTAGAAATCTATATCTGCCATTCCAGAGAGGTGGAGCTGGAGATTCATTGAGTACAGGGTAAAGTAATGGGAAAGAATAAAATTCCGCAGATACTGAAGCAAATGAGAATAGAAAAGATGTAGAAACGGTATGGATTTGAAACCTGATTCTACTCTTTGTTACCCAGGGGATTGTAGACAAGGTACTTTACTGGGGCCCCCATTTCATCATTACTGCCTACCTTACAGGGTTTTATAAGAATCAACTTAAGTGTTAGCTTACATCAGCAAAAATGATGCAGTACGGAGCTCCAGGATCCATCCTTCTTCCAAGATCATTTTTAAAGGTTAACAGCAATCAAGTAAGTGTGTACCCAGGAGAAAGGCCACTGAAACAAGGTGGGAGACCTTTACCTGTTTGAACTGACTCCAGCTGCACTTCCCTTGGCCACCCTCTGACGAGTGTGGGTAACCTGGTTCTGGAGGGAGCACAGTTCTTTGTCCTAAAGAGTTGCGTTTCTCTGTCTCGACCTGGCTGGGGGCTCCCTGAAGGCAAGGGGCTTGACTTTCTTTTCCCCAACTCAGACTCTCTCAGGGCGGAAAAACAGCTACTTGGAGGGTGTACCTCAAAAACATTGAAAAGCAAATGAACAACCGCTGCTGCCTGAGGCAAACAACAGACAGGCTGAAGATGTAGGAGAAACAGCATGAGAGGAAAGGTCAGGAGTTAAGATTTTATTTCTGGAGATTAAGGGCTTTGAAAGGCTCCTATGTATACTAGAGCATCTAGGAAGCTGCACATATGCCCACGGCAGGACCCACGCTCAGAAAAGACTTGAGAATGCCATAAGATTTCACCTCTGGCTGGTTTTTAGGCTCAGCACAGTGGGAAGTGGAGATTAAGGCCAAGTTATAAATGGCCTGCTTAAACGTAGGAGGAATGCCCCTATACAGAGCCAATCTGCAAAGACCTGGAGAGTATTTTTTTCTTTTCTTCCTTCTCTCTCTCTTTTTTTTTCCTTTTTTATTTTTACCACCCGGCATTTAAGAAAAGCTCCGTCAAACCACTAGAAGCACTAAACTAAAGGAACACAGACTTGAGAGAGCACAGATGACAAAGAATACAGCTTTACAAAAATAGTTTCTAAAAGTCACTAAACAAACTACAACCCACAGCAAGCAACAACAGGAAATCCTGGGGAGGAGAAAGAATCTGATTTCTAGAGTGGCCACATTACAATACTCAAAATGTCCAGTTTACAACAGAAAGTTAGGAAGCACATAAAGGAACTTGAAAATATGGCCCATTCAAAGGAAAAAAGAAATGAACAGAAACCGTCCCTGAGGAAGCACAAACATAGGACTTATTCAACAAATGCATTAAATAAACTATCTTCAATATGCTGAAAGAACTAAAGGAAAATATGGACAAACAACTAAAGGAAACCAGGGAAACAATGTCTCAACAAGTAGAGAATACTAATAAAGAGACAGGAATTATAAAAAAGAACCAAATAGAAATTTTGGAGAGCAAAAGTATAATAACTGAAATTAAAAATTCACTAGAGGTGCTCAGTAGCCGATGTGAGGAAGCAGAAGAATGAGCAAACCTGAAGGTACGGCAATTGAAATGATCAAGTCTGAGGAACAGAAGGAAAAAAGAATGAAGGAAAAGTGTACAGAGCCTAAGGAACCTGTGAGTAATCGTCAGTGGTACTAACGTATGCACAGTGGGAGTCCCAGAAAGAAATGAAAGAGAGAAAGAATATTTGAAGAAATAATGGTCAGAACTCCACAAATTTGATAAAAGATAGGGAGGAACACATCTAAAATTCTCTATGAACTCCAGGTAGGGAAGCTCAAAGAGATCCACGCCAAGACCCATTATAATCAAATTGCTGAAAGACAAAGAGAGAATCTTGAAAGCACCAAGAGAGGAGCAAATTGTCCCATATGTGGGATTATCAAAAAAGATCAACAGGCAGTTTCTCAGCAGAACTGTGGAGGCCAGAAGGCCGTGGAATATATTTAAAGAACTGAAGGGAAAAAAAACCTAGAAACCAGGAATTCTATACCCAGCAAAACTGTCACCCAGAAAACCTGAAAGAGAAATTAAGATGGTTCCAGATAGATAAAAGCTGTAGGTGTTCACTGCTAGTAGGTCTGCTTTCCTGGAAATGCTAAAAGGAGTCCTTTAAGCTGAAATGAAGAACACCAGACAGTAAATTGAAGTCAAATGAAGAAATAAAGAAACTGATAAAGGTAACTATATAGGTAAATATAAAAACCTATAGTATGGTATTTTTGGTTTGTAAGTACTCTTTTTTCCTATATGATTTAATAGACAAACACATAAAACAATAATTATAAGGCTATGTTAATGGGCACAGGATGTATAATGATGTAATTTGTGACAATAATAGATAAAGGGGAAGGGATGGAGACGTACAGGAGCATAGTTTTTGTATACTATTTAATCTAAGTTACTATTAATTCAAATCAGGTGGTCATAAGTTTAAGAAGCTAATTGTAACCCCTAAGGTAACCACAAAGAAAATTTTAAAAATATATGGAAAAGTTAATAGGAAGGGAATCACAATGGCATATACCAAAAAAATCAATTAAACACAAAAGAAGACAGTTATGGAGAAACTGGAGAACAAAAAAGATATAAGCCACTTAGGGAAAAAACCCAAAATGGCAGAAGTCTGTCGTTAGCAGTAATTACTTAAACTCTCCAAATAAAAAGTAGACATTGGCGGAAAGGATTAAAAAAAAAAATGACTCAACTATATGTTTCCACAAGAAATTCACTTTACATCCAAAAACACAAGAGGTTGAAAGTGAAAGGATGGAAAAAAAGACATTCCATGCAAACAGTAACCAAAAGACAGCAGAAAAGCCTATACCAGACAAAATAGATTTTAACTCAAATGATTACAAGAGACAAAGAAGGACATTATATATTAGGAAATGAGTCGATATATCAAGAAGATAGAACAATTATAACTATGTACTCATCTAACAACAGAGCCCCAAAACATGAAGCAAAACTTGACATGACTGAAGGGAGAAATAGTTCTACAATAATACTTGGAGACTTCAATACCCAACTTTCAATACGTGATAGAACAACTGGAGAGAAGATTAATAAGGAAATAGAAGCGATAGACCAATGAGACCTAGAAGACATATACAGAACACTTCACACAACAACAGCAGAATACATACTTTTTTTGTTGGCATTTTTTTAAAAACTTGAGTCCATAATAGTTTACATCGTTGTGAAATTTCAGTTGTACATTATTTCTTGTCTTTCACCACATAGGTGCTCCCCTTCACCCCCTGTAACCACCCCCTACCTCCCTTTCCCAGGTAACCACTGAACTGTTTTCTTTGTCCATGTGCTTGTTTATATTCCACATGTGAGTGAAATCCCCTGGTGGTTGTCTTTCTCAGTCTGGCTTATTTCACTAAGCATAATTCCCTCCAGGTCCTTCCATGTCATTACAAGTGGGATGAATTTGTCTTTTTTCTGCCTGAGTAGTATTCCATTGTATATATATATACCACATCTTCTTTATCCAGTCGTCAGTTGATGGGCACTTGGATTGTTTCCATGTCTTGGCTATTGTGAATAGTGCTGTGTTGAACATAGAGGTGCATATGTTACTTTGGATTGTTGATTTCAAGTTGTTTGGGTAGATACCCAGTAGTGGGATAGCTGGGTCATAAGGTAGTTCTAGTTTTAGTTTTTTGAGGAATCTCCACACTGTTTTCCATAGTGGCTGCACCAGTTTGCATTCACCACCAGTGTATGAGTGTTCCCTTTTCTCCACACCCTCTCCAACATTTGTTATTTTTAGTCTTAGTGATTATAGCCATTTTAACAAGTGTAAGGTGGTATCTTAGTGTAGTTTTGATTTGCATTTCCCTGATGATTAGTGATGTTGAACATCTTTTCATGTGCCTGTTGGCCATCTCTATATCTTCTTTGGAAAAATGTCTGTTCATATCCTCTGCCCATTTTTTGATCGTGATGTTTGTGTTTTTGTTGTTCAGTTGTGTGAGTTCCTTATATATTATCGGGATTAACCCCTTATTGGATATATGATTTTCCAAAATTTTCTCCCAATTGGTGGGTTGTCTCTTTGTTTTGATCCTAGTTTCTTTTGCCTTGCAGCAGCTCTTTAGTCTGATGAACTCCCACTTATTTATTTTTTCTTTTGTTTCCCTTGTCTGAGAAGACATGGTATTCGAAAAGATCCTTTTAAGTTCCATGTCAAAGAGTGTATAACCTATATTATCTTCCAGGAGTTTTATGGTTTCAGGACTTATCTTCAAGTCTTTGATCCATGTTGAGTTAATTTTTGTGTATGGCATGAGATAATGGTCTACCTTCATTCATTGGCATGTGGCTGTCCAGTTTTCCCAGCACCATTTATTGAAGAGACTGTCTTCTCTCCATTGTATGTTCTTGGCACCTTTGTCGAAGATTAGCTGTCTGTATATGTGTGGTTTTATTTCTGGGCTTTCAGTTCTGTTCCTTTGATCTTTGTGCCTGTTTTGTACCAGTACCATGCTGTTTGGGTCACTATGGCTTTGTACTACATTTTGAAGTCAGGGATTGTGATGCCTCCTTCTTTGTTCTTTTTTGCTCAGGATTGCTTTAGCAATTTGGGGTCTTTTGTTGTTCCATATGAATTTTAGGATTCTTTGCTCTATTTCCATGAAGAATGTCATTGGGATTCTGATTGGGATTGCATTGAATCTGTAGATTGCTTTGGGTAGTATGGACATTTTAGCTATGGTTATTCTTCCAATCCATGTGCATGGAATTGCTTTCCATCTCTTTATGTCATTATCTATTTTTTTCAATAATGTCTTATAGTTTTCATTGTATAAGTCCCTTGCCTCCTTAAATTTATTCCTAGGTACTTTATTCTCTCTCTCTTTTTTTTTTTTGCAATTGTACGTGGAATTGTATTCTTGAGTTCTCTTTCTGTAAGTTCATTATTAGAGTATAGAAATGCAGCTGAATTTTGCAAGCTGATTTTGTACCCTGCAAATTTACTCTAGTTGTTAATTATTCCTAATAGTTTTCCAATGGATTATTCAGGGTTTTCTATATATAAGGTCATGTCATCTGCAAGCAGTGAGAGTTTCACTTCTTCACTCCCTATTTGGATTCCTTTTATCCCTTTCTATTACCTAATTGCTCTGGCCAAAATCTCCAGTACTGTGTTGAATAAGAGTGGTCATAGTGGGCATCCTTATCTTGTTCTTGTTCTCAGATGGATGGCATTCAGTTTTTCTCCATTGAGTATGATGTTGGCTGTGGGTTTGTCATATATGGCCTTTACTATGTTGAGGTAATTTCCTTCTATCCCCATTTTGTTAAGAGTTTTGTCATAAATGGCTGTTGGAGCTTGTCAGGTGCTTTCTCTGCCTTTATTGAGATGACCATGTGGTTTTTATTCCTCATTTTGTTAATGTGGTGTATCACATTGATTGATTAGCAGATGTTGAACCATCCCTGTGTCCCTGGAATAAATCCACTTGATCATGATGTATGATCTTTTTGATGTATTGCTGTATTCAGGCTGCCAATATTTTGTTGAGAATTTTTGCATCTCTATTCATCAGCAATATTGGCCTGTAGTTTTCCTTTTTTGTGTTGTCTCTGTCAGGCTTTGGCATCAGAGTGATGTTGGCCTCGTAGAATGTGTCAGGAACTTTTCCATCTTCCCTAATTTTTTGGAATAGCTTGAGAAGGATAGGTATTAAGTCCTCTCTGAAACTTTGGTAGAATTCTCTAGGGAAGCCATCTGGTTCTGGGCTTTTATTCTTTGGGATGCTTTTGATTACGTTTCAATCTCTTTACTTGTGATCGGTCTATTCAGATCCTCTATTTCTTCTTGATTCAGCTTTGGGAGGTTGTATGAGTCTAAGAATTTATCCATTTCCTCTAGATTGTCCTTTTTGTTGGCATATAGTTTTTTGTAGTATTCTCTTATAATCTGTTGTATTTCTGTGGTATCTGTTGTTATTTCTGCTCTTTCGTTTCTAGTTTTACTTATCTGAGCTTTCTCTCTTTTTTTCTTTGTAAGTCTGGCTAGCGATTTTTCAATTTTATTTATCTTCTCAAAGAAGCAGCTCTTTGTTTCATTGATCCTTTCTATTGCCTTTTTTGTTTCAATACCATTAATTTCTGCTCTGATTTTTATTATTTCTCTCCTTTCTGCTGACTTCCATCTTTGTTCTTCTTTTTCTAATTCAATTAGGTATAGTTTGAGCTTGCTTATTTGGGTTTTTTCTTGTTTGTTAAGGTGAGCCTGTATTGTGATAAATTTCCATCTTAATACAGCTTTTGCTGCATCCCATATGAGTTGTAATGGGATGTTTTCATTTCGTCTCCAGATATTTTTTGATTTGTCTTTTAATTTCTTCAACGAGCCATTGCTCATTCAATAGCATGTTGTTTAGTTTCCACATCTTTGTCCTTTTCTCAGCCTTTTTCTTGTATTTAATTTCTAGCTTTTTAGCATTGTGATTGGAAAAAACACTTGTTATTATTTCAATCTTCTTAGATTTATTGAGCCTTGCCTTGTTTCCCAATATACGGTCTATCCTTGAGAATGTTCCATGCACACTTGAGAAGAATGAGAATTCTGCTGTTTTGGGAGGAGTGTTCTATATGTCTATTAAGTCCATCTGGTCTAGCTTTTCATATAATTCCACTGTTTCCTTGTTGATTTTCTGTCTGGATGATCTATCCATTGATGTGAGTGTAGTGTTGAGGTCCCCTACTCTTATTGTGTTATTATTACTGTCTCCTTTTAGGTTTGTTAATAGTTGCTTCATGTACTTTGGTGCTCCTGTGATGGGTGCATAGATATTTATAAGTGTTATTTCTTCTTGATGGACTGTCCCTTTGATCATTTATATACTGTCCCTATTTGTCTCTCTTTACGTGTCTCCTCTTGAAGTCTACTTTGTCTGATATAAGTATGGCAACACCTGCTTTCTTTTGTTTGCCATTAGCTTGGAGTATCATCTTCCATCCCTTCACTCTGAGCCTGTTTGTCATTGGAGGTGAGATGTGTTTCCTAGAGGCAGCATATTGTTGGGTCTTCTTCTTTAATCCATCTCACCACTCTGTGTCTTTTTATTGAAGAATTCAGTCCATTTATGTTTAGGATGATTATTGATTTACTGCTGCCATTTTATCACTCTTTTTCTGCATTTCCTTTGTTTCTCATCCTGTGTATTTTGGTCTACCGGTCGAGTTATGTAGTTTTTTATGTTGTGTTTCTTTGTTGTCTGCTTATTTATTATTTGTATCTCTGTTCTGCCTTTTTGTTTAGTGGTTACCCTGAGGTTTGTATTCAAAAATCTTGTCGATAAGATAGTCCCTTTTCTAATTACCTCTAATTTCTTTAAACTAAACCACTTCAGTTCCTTTCCTCTTCCCCTCCTAATTTGTTTTTCTCACATCTTATTCCATTTTTTGTTATGTTTGTGGTTAAAATGACAAAATTATCTTTGTTTTTGGTGTTTTCTTTACCCCTGTCTTTAATACTATACTTGGGTATTTTTCTATCTGCTTTGACTCTATCTATTTAACTCCTTATTCTGTGCTTTGTAACACCTTTCTCTCTTTTTTTCCCAGGTATGAGGGCCTTCTTGAGGATTTCTTGTAGGTGGGGTCTCGTGGCTACGAACTCCCTTAGCTTATGTTTGTCTAGGAAAGTTTTTTATTTCTCCATCATATCTGAAGGATATTTTCACTGGATAGAGTATTCTTGCCTGAAAGTGTTGGTCCTTTAGTGATTTCAATATGTCATTCCAGTTTCTCTTAGCCTGTAAGGTTTCTGCAGAGAAACCTGCTGAAAGCCTGATGGGGGTTCTTTTGTAGGTTATTTTCTTCTGCCTTGCTGCCTTTAGTATTCTTTCATTGTCATTCAGTTTTGCCAGTTTCACCACTATATGCCTTGCAGTAGGTCTTTTTACATGGACATATTTAGGAGATCTGGCAGCCTCTTCCACATGGATTTCCTTCCCTAGGTTTAGGAAGTTCTCTGCTATTATTTCTCTGGGCAAACTTTCTACTCCATTCTCCTTCTCTTCTCCTTCTTGAATACCTATAATTTTTATGTTGCATTTCCTAATTGAGTCTGATATTTCTCGGAGACTTCCCTCATTTCTTTTTAGTCTTAGTTCTCTCTCCTCCTCTATCTGGAGCATTTCAACATGTCTATCTTAGATTATGCTGATATGTTCCCCTATGGCGTCTGCTCAAGCATTCAGGGAATCCATATTTTATTTCTTCTATTGTGTCTTTCATCTCCAATATTTCTGATTGATTTTTCTTTACAGTTTCAATCTCTTTTGTGAAGTAGTTCTAGAACTCATTGAATTGTTTTTCTACATTCTCTTTTATCTCATTGAGTTTTTTCATTGTAGCTGTTTTGAATTCATTGTTGTTTAGATTACATATTTCTGCGTCCTAAGCACTGATTTCTGGGTACTCATTTTCTTGCTAATCTGGAGATTTAATATAGTGTTTGATACTGCTAGAGTTCTGTGTTTTTGTATCCTGGCGTCATTAGGTTGCAGGTACCACATATTGCCAATGGGTGGGGGTCAAGAGCCCCATATTCTGAGCCCTCTGCCTTCAGCTGAAATCCTAGGGACTAGAGACATGCTGCACGGGAGGGAGGAGGGGTGCTTTCTCCTGCATGCTCTCGGGGTTTTCCCCCCCGTTCTCCTGGTGTTTTGGCTTGATAGCATCACCCCCTGTGAAAGCTTTTGCCCCGTTAGAGGGCTTCCTTCTAGGCTGCAAGGGTCCTTGATGTTCCTGTGAATGAATGTTCCCTCCCCCGTCCCTCCCCTCTAGAAGGCCTCCTGCAGTCCTGACGGCAGTCTATGGGTAAGGGAGTGAAGATTTCTCTTACCCCAATACACCTCTGAGGGGAGTTCCAGCCTCTCTGCCTTTGGTCGTATGCCTGCGTGGATCTCTCTGACACTTTTTCTGTTGACTTTGGATGTCCTGTGTTGGAGTCTGGATTTCTTTTTGTTGTATTTTGGAGGGAGAAGATTTCTGACAGACCTCACTCCACCGTGATGCTGATGTCACTCCAGAATACATATTCTTTTCAATGTACATGGAACGTACTCCAGGATAGACCATATGTTAGGTCACCAAGCAACTTTCAGTAAATTTAAAATAACTGAAATCATACCAAGTACCTTCTCTGATTTATACAGAATGAAGCTAGAAATCAGTAACAGGAGAAAACCCAGAAAAATAGCAAAGATGTGGAAATTAAACAAAATACATTTAACCTATGTTAAAAAGAAGAAATCACAAGAGTAATTAGAAAGTTCTTTGAGATGAAAACAAAAACATAACATACAAAACTTATGGGATGCAGTGAATGTATTCAGAGGGAAATTTATAGCCTATATTTAAAAAGAAGGAAGATCTGAAATCAACAGCTTAACTTTACACCAGAAGGGCAAATTAAACCAAAAGCCAGCAGAAGGAAATAATGATTAGAGCATTTTGAAATAGAGAATAGAAAAAGAGAATCAATGAAATAAAAAGTTGGTTTTTGAAAAGATCAACAAAATTGACAAAATTTTAGCTAGATTCACAAAGAAAAAAGAGGGAATACTCAAATTAAGAAAAAAAATGAAAGTGGGAACATTATTACTGACTTTACAGAAACGAGGACTATAAGAGAACCTATGAACAATTGTACGTCAACAAATTAGATAACCTAGATGAAATAGAGAAATTCCTAGAAATAGGCAAACTACCACCACTTACTCAGGAAGAAATAGAAAATCTGAATAGATATATAACAAGATATTGATTGATTTAGTAATCCAAAACCACCCAGAAAGAAAAGCCCAGGATCAGATGGCTTCATTGGTGAATTCTACCAAACATTGAAGAAGAATGTGTTCCACACATAGGAACAATGTTTTAAAGAACGGGCAGTGGAACACATGTGAAAATGTTTTGGACAGCTCTGGCCCTTGTAGTTAATATATTATTTTTAGGATAGACAAATCACTGGTAATTTTGATATTTGTGGAAAGTAAATGTGCTGCTTTAAAAATGTGTAATAAAAACCTATAGAGGGGCCAGCGCCATGGCTGAGTGGTTAAGTTTCCGTGCTCTGCTTTGGCGGCTCAGGGTTTCCCAGTTCAGACCCTTTGTGTGGACCTAGCACTGCATCAGGCCATGCTGAGGTGGTGTCGCACATAGCACAAGCCAGAAGGACCTACAACTAGAATATACAACCATGTACTGGGGGGCGTTTGGGAGAAGAAAAAAAATGATTGGCAACAGATGTTAGCTCAAGGGCCAATCTTTAAAAAAAAAAAAAAAGATACAAGCAGGAATAAATTTCAAAAGAAAAAAACCCTATAGAATTCTTCAAAAACCACCAGACAATTACATCAAATTCTCAACTACTACTATTTTCAAAAAGAAAGTAAAAATATAAGTGTGACAAGTACCATGGTGTTGTTCTGCTGTGATAACAGCAAAGATTCAGGCTAGAGTTCTCCTTTCTTATTCTATTCAACATTATTGCTCGGGCATTCTAGAATGTAGTGGATGTGATAATTCCTCCACTGTGTGAGTCTAAACACTTGATCTTTTGCTGCAAGTCCAATGCACCAGCAATTGTTCTATATTAAAATGACAGGATTTTAAAAAAGATGTCTTCCAGCATCCAACACTGTTGTTAGAAGCTTCTTTATTGAGGTAAAATTCTAAAAATCTGAGGTTTGGGGCCTTGGTGAGGAACTCCCTTTCTTCCCCACAGATGAAGCAGGCAGTGGGTTTTGCCTTTGCCTCCAGGCCAGGTACTTGCATCTTTCAATGTATCTTCCTGACCTGCTAGTCACCTTTTCTAGCCTGGATGACATGGCATGTGCATCGTCCCTCAGCTAGGCCTGCAATTCTGTCCTCTCTTGACAGAGCAGTCACTGCTACTACTCGTCCAGCAATGGAAAGTTCTCCGAATGTCTTTCATACCCAGATCAACTATGGTAAAATGATAATCTTGCAAAACCATTTGACATGACCTGTGGAGCTGGGCTTTGGCAGACAAAGTGAGTTCATCTGTTGATGAACATTTTAAAGCTATTGAAGTCAAATTATAAAGTCATGATAAAGATGAAAGCACTTTGATAGATATGTTTATGGTATAGATTGTGGTGACAGTTTCATAGGTGAATACTTATCTTCAAACTTATCAGGTTATATACATTATATGTATAGCTTTCTGTATGTCAATCATACCTCAATAAAGTGGTTAAAAAAATACTGAAAGCATCTCCTGCTCATTAAATTTTTACTACATGGTAGGTGATTGCTAAGTTTATATACATATTTTTAATTTAACCTTCTTGACAATCCAATGTGGTAGGTATTATTATCATCCCCGTTTTGCAGATGAGAAGACTGAGTTTCTGAGAGGTCAAGTGCCGAAGACTACAAAGCTCTTTGTAAGTTGTCAAGATAGCCTTTGATCTCAGGCCTGCCTGACTCTAAAGCATAGGCTCTTAACTATTACATTACGGTGCCCTCCTGCCTTCTCTGATGGCATAAAGGATTGCATCAGAATGGATAATTTGTGGTTAAAACCCCTGTATGGGAGCTCTTAGTCTAATTTTTCTCTACAGCAATACTTGGAAGATGCAACAAGGATAGGAGCAACTGATGAGGTTGAATCTTTCATTGTCTGGCAGACTAGAAGTCGGAAGTTCCTTCCCTCTACTCCTTCGGCCTTGTAATGGATTTTGAGGACCCTTCAAGCTTAGTGGGCTGTTTTGAGAATTACCTGGGCTAGAGGTGAACATAGAACCTTAATTTAACATCCACTTAAAACTTCAGTGTGGTAAAAGACCCATTTATTCAATCAACCAACATGTGGTACTACATAATACATTAGAATAAAAATATAGCAATAGAACATAGGCACAAAAAGGAGAGGGTATTGTGACTCTTAAAAGATATGCAACATTTTAAGAAAAATTATTAGACTTTTGGGCATGCTTTCAAGCCAAAGGACTATAATAAATGAAGATGAGCATTTGGGTCTTTGCAAAGCATCTGAAATAAGTTGTGTGATCTTTGAAGTCTTGGGCTCTGGTTTCCTCATCCATAACGAAATTTTTAAAAGAAGAGACAAAACGAAACCCTTGATTTAGTAAAGGACAATTTTTGAAGAAAGTAAAACAATTTGGGGGGAGGAGGGACCGGATTTCTCGGAAAGTGTTTTTTAATTATCTTTAACCAGTGGTAGTTTGCTTCAGCTATTATATTGGTTGTTATAAATGGCACTTCATTTGATTTCTTTAAAAATTTTACGTGGCTTTCCGTTACTTGTATAGAAACTAAGCCCGGGTATGTACACTACGGTAACTCGCAGCGCCATGTCTGCAATTAAGAAAACATTTTTTGAATTTTGCACTTCCTGTGTTCAAAGTAAACAATTTTAATATCCAATGGACACAGATTGCCCAACCACGCATTAACTTACGAGAAAAGGTGAGCGATGACTATTTTTGGACCGAGTTCTCGCATGGTTACCTTTGCCTTAGGATAGAGTGTGGCAGACTGCCGTTTTTTTCCCTTTACTAAGTCACACCCAGCCAAGGCAGAAAACAAAGACAAAAAACAAATAACACCCAGACAGACAGCGTCAGCAAAATGCCCCTGCCCCCATGCCCTCTAAAAGCGTCGGTCTCCGGGCTGTTAGCTGACGCTGTCGCCTCCCGTCCGGGGAACTCGGAGGTTCGCTTCTCGCGCAGGCGCCACCCTTAGGTGTCCAGGTGGGAGGGGGACGACGCGGTCTACCCCGGAAGCGCACCCTCGGCGCGGTTTTTCCCTCCCGTCCCGCCGCCCAGGCAGAAGGCGCCTTGCGGCGAAGCCTCGGGTAACGTCGGCTCTGGGTCGTCGCTGGGAGCGGTAGTTTGCACGCGCCCGGCGGCACCGCGCGCAAGCGCAGAGGGGGGCCGGTGGGAACTACACTTCCCAGGGGCCCTCGGCCGGGGGCGGGGCCGGGGCGGGGCTCCAGGCGGAGGCGACGATTGTGGCGGCTCGTTCGTAATTGTAGCCGCGCCTCCGGTCCGGGTCAGAGTGGCTTGAGAGGCTGGGGGACAGCCGAGCGGTGATTCGTGGGCGAAAGGAGCGGAGGAGCTGGTGTGTTGCCTGCCCGGCACCCAGGAGGGCGGGCGGTGCGCGGACAGACCCTCGCGCGGTGGCGGACTCCAGCTGGCGTCCGCCCGGGTCGGCGCGGCCCGCGGGCGGCAGGCGGTTTGGGCCGTGGGCGGCTGCTGCGGAGGAGCGCGCAGCGCGGGTGCCTCGGTCCGCGGGGGCCCGCCTCCGCGCGTGCCGTCCTGTAACCCTCGCCGCGGGGCGTCCGTGGATTTGAAGAAGGCGCGTTGGGCGGGCTGGTAAGTCGCCTCCCAGACTAGCGGGCCGCTCTCCGCGGTCCGACGGTGGTCTGCGTTCACTGTCGCGTCCACGTTTCCGCTCGGGACGCGGAGAGTTTATCGTTTCCCGGCAAGGTGCTTCAGAGAGCGTTTCGGCGGCGCTCCTGGCGGGCTGCCGGCCTCGGTGTGCGGGCCGGGCTCCGGCGCGTAGGCCTTGTGCCGTGCGGCCGCGCTTACCGAGGCCTTAGCGGCGATCGGAAGGAGCGGATGGGAGTGGAACTGTTCTTGTACTTCACGCCGCCGGTGAACGTGGTTTCAGGATCCTAGGAAACGGGGGAATAGAGGTGTGTTCTCAGTGGGGAGGGTGCAGATGTCTGGGGGCCGCGTCACGGCGGCTGCTTGCGCTTGAAGATCTAGGAGGGAGCTCTTCTAGTTTGTGATGTTACAAAGTGACCTTGTAGCTTGTCTCTGCTTTCTGAATTTGAATTTCAAGATTCCTGCTAAGGTCATTTAAATTTAACCAAGGTTACTTGGTTGATTTTGATGAAAAGTTGTTACCTTTATAGATAGACCTCCGACTCAAAAATAGAGTTGATTTGCTTAGAACAGATATTTTTTCTTTTTGTTGCTGGGCAAGATGGTCAGTGAGCTAACATCTATGCCGTCTTCCTCTGTTTCGAGTGTGGAACGCCGCCTCAGCACGACGACGGACGAGTGGTGTAGGTCGGCGCCTGGGGGCCAAACTGGGAATCCCGGCGGCTGAAGCAGAGCGCGGAACTTAACCTCCCCAGAACGGATGGTTAAAAACTATTCAGGGGCCGGCTGGTGGCCCGGCGGTTAAGTGTGCACGTTCCGCTATGGCGGCCCGGGGTTCGCTGGTTCGGATCCCAGGCGCGGACATGGCATCGCTTGGCCCGCCATGCTGTGGTAGGTGTCCCACATATAAAGTAGAGGAACATGGGCACGGATGTTAGCTCAGGGCCAGGCTTCCTCAAAAAAAAACTATTCAGTAATTTCCAGTAAAGTGCCCTAACCTTAAACGTACAGTGCAAATGTACACAGCAGTGTCATCGCCACCCAGACGAGGAACAGCTCGCGTCACCCTGAAGGCAGCCGCTTCGCCTTCCGTGGTACCACCCCAGCTTCCCAGATGACCGCGATCCTGGCCTCTGCTCCTACTGTTGGCTTTGCCTATTCTTGAATTTCGTGTTAAATGGAAATGGTGCAGGGCGTGTTGGCGTGGACTTCGGCCCAGCGTCGCTCGTGCGTGAGGGTGCCTCGGCAGCGGGTTTTAAATGCCTGGGTAGCTGTGGGCCTCCACGTGTGACCTCACTGAGAGGACGGGACGCTGCGTTTGGGTCTGGTTATTGAAGCGTTTGCAGGTGTTCCTTCTGTTCCAGGAAGCCTCGGGTTGCAGTGCCCAGGGTTACAGTGCCCAGTACAGTAGGCGCTTCCTAAGCCTTTGGAGAAGTCTTTGGCAGCTCACCCCGGGCACGGCGGCAAAAACGACGTTATTGTTACTGCCATCTGTTTCTTTGAGCACTTCTATAAACTGGTGCCTCATAGTGTTGCACGTACACACTGAGTGATGTTAACAGCTGTTCACAACGCTATTCCAGAGTTCTGCTTCAGAAAACGGAGCACAACTATGTTCAGTGTATGTCATACGGTGGAATGAAGCAACAAGGGAAACAGCAGTCTTTTGTTTTAAAATTTGATTAAATCCAGATTTTTGACATAATAAAATGACACCATCTGTCTTTCGGTTCTTCAGTCACATTGGCCACGTTTCAAGTACTCGATAGCCGTATGTGACTAGTAGCTACCATGTCGGACAGCACAAGTCTAAGTAATTCTGTTTTTTGTCTTTCTCATCTGTTGTACACTGCTCTGCACTTCCCCTTTGTCGGTGAACAGTGTATCTTGAATATATTCACTACTTCCATATCAGCACCTAACCAGCTTACTTGCTCTCTTTAACAGTTGCATGAATACCATAATTACCTGGTCCCCTGTTACCAGACATTTAAGTTAATTTCAGTTTATTGCAAATGTAAATGTGTGCCAATAAAGCACAAAATGCCTAGATGGGGAATTGCTGAGTCAAAATTTTTGTGTATTTACAGTTTGGATAGTTGTCAAATTGCCTCCCAAAAGGTTGTACCAGTTTACATTTCCAAGTAACACTTTATGAAAGAGTTCTTCTTCCACATTGGGTGTTATCAAGTTTAGTCTTTGCCAACCCAATGTGTGAAAAATGGTACGTCATTACTGTTTTAATTTCTGTTCAGTTGGATGAGGATGAGCATATTTTAATGTTTGAGCATCTGTATTTCTTTTTTGTTTATATCTTTTGTGTGTTTGTTTTTTGGATACTAGGTATGCAGCTAAATACATGTTTGTTGGCTTCCAAATTGCCATTTTTCATTTCACTTTGCTTATATATATTTTGCTGTATTACGTTGATAAAGTTAGAATTTTGTCTGAAAAATGATGTGAACTGTCATTCCACTTAGGTACTAGATCTCTTGTCTCTCCTCTCAAAGATGTGGCTATAACAGTTCTCTCCTCTCTCCACGACCTCATCGGCCTGGAAACCTGCTTTTATTTTTCCTGTCTTTTTTTTTTTTTGCTGAGGAAGATTCACCCTGAGCTAAGTCCTCTTCTGGTACTGCCACAGCATGGCTAATGAATGGTGTAGGTCCACACCCAGGATCCAAACCCATGAACTAGGGCAACTGAAGTGGAATGTGCCAAACTCAACCACTAGGCCATGGGGCTGGCCGCCATTTTTCCTGAGTTAAAAAAACAACCCCTCTTCACCCTGCTTCCCTGTGCAGCTATTGTTCTATTTATTTCCTTCCCTTTATAACAGCACTCCTGGAAAGAGTTAGCTGTACTCACTGTCTCCAATTTCTTATTCTTTCATGTGTCCCCTTCATTCAAGCTTTTGCAACCCCACCCCCCTGCCCCCAGCTGCTCTCATTGAAATTATGACGTTTGCTTTGCTGAATTCCAAGGTCAGTCCTCAGTCCTCCTCACCCTTTGTCTATTAACAGCATTTAACACAACCCTTTCTTCCTTAAAACACTTTCTTCATTTGGCTTCAAGGGCACTACACTTTTTACATCTTCTCTTTTTTGGTCTACCCTCCGTCCTTTAGTGATCTCATCCAGTTTCAAGGCTTTAAATACCATCTATATGCTAAGGATACCCACATTTATTCTTCACAGCCTAGGCCTCATCCACGAATTACATTCTTGTATGTACAGCTGCCTACGTGATGTCTCTACTGGGATGTCTGACAGACATCTTAAAATGTCCTACATTCAGCTTTTGATCTCTCACTCCCCCAAACCTGTTTCAGCCCCCGTTTTCCCCATTTCACTTAATGGCAACTGTGTTCTTCTAGTTGCTCAGCCAGCAAATTTTAAGGAATGAGAGGAAGATCCTAGTGACCTTTGGAGGTTTGGTAGACAGTAAAGGAGGAGGAGTAGGTTATATAGTCTGATCATATGAATTTCAAAATTGTGTGCTTTTTATGGTGGAGGAAGGGAGAATAGTCTGGAAGCAAAAAAGAACAATAAGGAAAATACTTATTCTGCTTTCAGGCCCAGTGGTTCAGGGGCATGAGCTCCATGGGAAGAAGTGTTCTCAGGAAGATGAGAGAAGAGGTTAAGGATAATAGGAGATTTTACTGGTGATGGACAGTGTTTTGACATTGGGGATGCTTGGGAGATGGAGACAGAATAAGGCCTGTGCATGGAGATTCGAGTATAAGAGATGAAGGATGGCTTGGGAGCCAGAGCCTTCTTATGGTGACCGATGTAAATAGATTTAATCACATGAAGAGATTAATCCTGAGAATTCAAAGTAGATAGTGGTGATGGGACCATGAGAACTGGTGGGTTTCTGGAGGAATGGGGCATTGGTGGGGGGCATCCTGCAGATGAAGGTAGTGAGGTCTGGTCGGCTGGGTCTTGCTTTGCCCCTTGTAGCTGCACCACTTGCTCCTTCTCCTCCACCAGGTCCTTAGTTTTATCCTTTAAATGAAGCCACTCTGTCCACCCTGTCTAAACTGGCAATCTCTATCCCCGACGTGGCTTTTTTCTCCTTAGCACTTATTGCTATTTAACGTATTGTATAATTTACTTGTGTGTGTGAATTTTCCCCACTACACTCTGACTTATTAACTGCTGTATACCCAGTGCCTAAAATAGTATTTGGCACAAGTAAGAACGCAATAAATGTTAGTTGAGTAAAATCAGACATACAAAGGAGAAAGAGCTTATCTTTGTGATGTCCCATTTATCGATTGCACCTTGACAGAGTTATACTAGGAGTTTGGTTATTTTAGAGTATGATTCATACAGAGTAGCTGTCATATGTAATGAACCAATGTAATGTTTATTGTTGAAGATTGAATGGACACAAATAATACTTTATAATACTGAATTTATTTTTAGTAATATAAACTTAGCTCTGATTTAATTTTAACTTAATTTTTTTTTAAAGATTTTATTTTTCCTTTTTCTCCCCAAAGCCCCCCCTGTATATAGTTGTATATTTTTAGTTGTGGGTCCTTCTAGTTGTGGCATGTAGGATGTTGCTCCAGCATGGCCTGATGAGCAGTGCCATGTCTGTGCCCAGGATCTGAACCGGTGAGACCCTGGGCCGCCGAAGTGGAGCGTGAGAACCCAACCACTTGGCCACGGGGCCAGTCCCTAATTTTAACTTAATTTTAGAAAATATTTATCAAGTTTTTCGTATCTGCCAGGAATTAATGGTCTTAGGCAATGGTGAATATACAGGTATCTTCAAAGAACTCACAACTTGGTAGATTATGAACACAAGAGCAAAATACCACTAGTAGTGAGATGAATGCCAAAATAGTGATGTCAGAGACTTCTAGTAGTGCAGATGAGAGACTGCCTGATGTGCAGGGAGTTAGAAGGAAGATGAGGGAGGAAGGGTCAGCAGGAAACTGCCAGTTAAAGCCGTGGGGTGGTGGTGTCTTTTGTTCTGGAACTAGGGAGAACACAGGCTCCCCAGTTGGGCCAAGAAGCAGTGTTGGACTAGGGCCAGAAGCATGAGAGCGATTAATATGGGGAATATTTGCTATTGATGGTGGCTTGTTTTTCATTTGATAATCAAATAGTTCAGAAGGTGATTTTGCTCCCATCATTTTAGGTCAGCTGATCTAGCACTTATATAAAGTCATCAGCAATTGACTGATGAGATCAGAAAGGAATTTAGGGTTTTGATCCACTCGATTTGGATATTTTTAAGACTGTAAAAAAGACATTTAGCTTAATACCCAATTGCTTTGCTAGTTAAAGTCTTTTGTATGTAAAATATTCAGTAGATGTTTGTGCTGGGTCGAGGTTTGGGTGGAACAGCTTTAACTAACACTTTTTGTTGGCTGTCTTCTTCTACAGGTGTTGGAAATTATTAGCTCTTCTAGCTTTTACGTTATTTAAATACAGTAGTATCATTGGACTAAAATGTTCCTGATGCCAACCTCTTCAGAGTTAAATAGTGGGCAGAACTTCTTGACTCAGTGGATGACCAATCCTTCTCGGGCTGGGGTCATATTAAATCGTGGATTTTCTATTTTGGAAGCAGACGAAGAGAATCGAGCAAATGTGAACATTTCTACCAGCTTTCCGGTTAAAGCCACGCGTTTTTCAAATAGTTTCAGTTTTATAAGTGAAGAAGATTCACTTCGTGAAGAACAGAGATTGGAGTGTAACAGCCCTTACAAACTACAACCTGATAAATCTGAAGCACTTACAGTCTTTCCTTTAACTAAAGAGGAACTTCCAATAGCGGCATGTCAGGATGCTCCTGGACACTGGGGAGATCACAAAAATGACGCTATGTCAGATCTTGCGAGTGAATTCAAAGAAGTGGCTTACAAAGACCCGCTTTTCAAAAAGCTTGAGCAGGTATAACAGGATTTGGCCTAAATATGTCTTTGTGTTATTGCAGGTTTCTGTTTATGATGAAAAGTAATCTGTTTCAGGTTCTCTTTTTCTTCCCCTTTACTGTGAAATCCTCAGAATACCAGATTTTGCCTTTTGACTAATATGAAATGTGTAATATGTAAGTCATAAATATAAAACTTAAAATAACGATATCTTTAAATTTCTACCTCATTTGGTAAGAACTAAATTAGAAATGGTTGATCAAATATTAGGGGGGACAAGTTGATCATAAATGTACTGATACTTATTTTAAGTACTGATACTTATTACTATTTTAAGAATCACAGACGTCATATGACTTTTTCTGTTTCTTAGTTGAGATTGTCAATATGGTCTCCTTCATAAAAAATTGGATTTTAGAGTTTTGGTGGCAGATTTAGTTACTTAGGGATCCCTCTTTGAAACTCTTTATTAGGGAAGATATGAGAAGGGAGATCAGAGGCATTCAGATAAATGTAAGGAGGAAAGCTCCATAAAGAAGTGTAAAGTTGGTTTAATAAAGTTATTTTATGTTTGAAAAGCTGAAAGAAGTACAACAGAAGAAGCAGGAACAACTGAAGAGGCAACAGTTAGAGCAGCTACAAAGACTCATGGAAGAACAAGAGAGGCTGCTTACCGCGGTGTCTGGGCAGCATACACTCCCAGGTATTTTTTTGCTTACATAGGGTCTTCAGTTAGCACAGTGATAGACGGTCACTTACATTTCTTACCTTTAGTTGTTTGACAGGTTATTTCTACCATTTCTTTATCATAGGGTGCAAACTCCAATTTGTTTAAGGGCTAGGCACATAACTGAAATAGTGGTGTTGTAGTATATTTGGGACAAGTGGGAGCTGTGCCATTCTGGAGCATTTGTGCCCTGCTGAAAGACATTTACATTTATTTATAAAATACGATTTTAAAAAGACCTAGCAGGGGGCCGGCCCCATGGCCGAGTGGTTAAGTTCACGCACTCCGCTTCGGTGGCCCAGGGTTTTGCCGGTTCGGATCCTGGGTGCGGACATGGCACCCCTCATCAGGCCATACTGGGGTGGCGTCCCACATGCCACAACCAGAAGGAGCCACAACTAAAAAAAAGGAAAAAAGAAAATATATGACTATGTACTGGAAAAATAAACTCTTTAAAAAAAAAAAAGACCATACTGCATAGTAACAGAAACATTTTAAATCATGACTCTTAATTTCAAAGTTTCGTAAATCAGCCCTTATTGGTATGCCTGGCATGTAGTAAGGATATTTTCTATTTTGTTTATTCTGTTCTATGTCGTTAAAAAAAAAATGCCAGTCATAACCTGTGTGTTGCATCTCATGATAAAATTACTAACGGGTTGTGTCCCACAGTTTGAAAAACAGTGATCTGGACCAGTATGTTTGCTTTTTGGTGCTACATTTTAGGAGATACACTTTATTGATTCAGGAAAGTGCCTGTTGTTCACAGGTTGCTCTGGGCATTGAGAGTACAAAGAAGAAAAGACGTTGGCAAATGAGCGTGCAGAATGTGGCTGGGTGGGACTGGGGAGTGGTGGTGGTGGTGGTGATGAGAAATGTAGCAAATGAAGAATGGTGTAGAGAATTTGGATGTTCATCTTAGGGAATGTAGACAATGTGGTGTGCATCTTGAAATAGTTGAATGGTTCAGGGTTCCTTTATGGAATACATAAAAAGAATAATCAAGATTACTTAAATAACAGCCTGTGATACTTTTTAGGGTAGAAATAGCACTATGATAGAGCAATAGGGAAGCATATTTCAAAGTTATTAATATAAGAACTAGCCCCATTCAGTTATGTCTCTTGAGGGCAGTGGTTTCACACTGTTTGGTCTCAGGACCCCTTAACACTCTTAAATTATTGAGGACTTCAAAGAGCTTTTGTCATATGGGGGGCTATAGATTTCAATATTTACTTATATTAGCAATTAAAACTGAGAAGTTGAAAAACTAATTCATTTAAAATAATCAATTACGTGTCATCACAAATAACATTTTTTAATGAAAAACTTTTCTAAACAATTAGAAGAATAGGATTGTTTTATATTTTTAAAAATCTGTTTTTGTTTTTGTTTTTATTTTTCCTTTTTCTCCCCAAAGCCCCCCGGTACATAGTTGTGTATTTTTAGTTGTGAGTCCTTCTAGTTGTGTATGTGGGATGCCACCTCAGCATGGCTTGATGAGCGGTGCCATGTCCATGCCCAGGATCCGAACCGGCGAAACCCTGGGCTGCCGAAGCGGGGTGCAAGAACCTAACCACTTGGCCAGGGGGCTGGCCCCTAAAAATCTGTTTAACTTCTGGCTTAAATTAACTCAGCTGATTCTCATATCTACTTCTGCATTCAATCTCTTGAGTTGTTTTGGTTGAAGTATGTGAAAAAAATCCAGCCTCACATGGATATGTAATTGGAAAAAGGAGAGAGGAGTATTTTAATAGCCTTTTCAAATAATTGTGGTTATTTCTTTGATGTTGCACCCAAACTCAACAAGTCGTCATTTCTTAGCTACTGTTCTCAGTGTGGAATATGAAATCATGTCAATGAACTATTTGTACTCTGTTAAATTAAAATGTATTGGAATATCTTGGCTTTTTTTTTTTTAAAGATTGGCACCTGTGCTAATATCTGTTGCCAATCTTCTTTCTTTCTTTTTCCTTCTCCCCAAAACCCCTTTGTACGTAGTTGTATATTCTAGTTGTGAGTGCCTCTGGTTGTGCTATATGGGATACTGCCTCAGCATGGCCTGACGAGTGGTGCCATGTCCATGCCCAGGATCCAAACTGGTGAAACCCTGGGCCGCTGAAGCGGAGTGAACTTCATCACTCCGCCATGGGGCCAGCCCCTATCTTGACATTTTGAATGGATCTTTCATTGCGCATGATTTGGTAAAATCGTGCATTGGTTATTTGGAAAATAGTGGTTTACTGAGTTACATAGGTCTGTAAAATATTGACATATTTCATTATATAATATCAAAAAATTATATCTATTAGTATCGCTATAACTCTCATCATAAAAGTCTTATTATAAAGCTGTCAAGCTCGTGGTGGTGTACTTGTTTTCTAAAATTCAAATTTTTACTTGAAAGTTCAAATTTTGTCATTGGCAAGAAATACCATCAGTTGTTTTCCTTGAAGTGACTAGCTTACTTGTTTCATTTTTGAGAAAATGTCTGTCAAGTACCAAGGTTTAAATCATCATAATTTGTCGTTTATTCTTTCAGATAAAAATGATTTTCCTTGGAAGAAGTAGCTACTCAAGCTTACAATTCAAAAAATTACACAGCTGGGGGTGGCCCGGTGACGTGGTGGTTAAGTTTATCTGCTCTGCTTTGGTGGCCCGGGGTTCACAGGTTTGGATCCTGGGTGTGGAACTAGCACCACTTGTCAAGCCACACTGTGGTGGTGTCCCACATAAAATAAAGGAAGATTGGCACAGATGTTACTTCAGTGACAGTCTTCCTCAAGCAAAAAGAGGAAGATTGGCAACAGATGTTAGCTCAGGGCCAAATCTTCCTCAGCAAAAAAAACCACAAAAACCCCACAGCCATGTCTTGGTTTACAGCAGAAATGATTTATGCATACTCCTTATTTTGTCCTATAGAATGTTCAAAAGACATGTACTCTAGGGTTGAGATTTAATTAAAAAAATTAATACTTTCTGTTACTTTATCTAGGACATTCTTAAGTAAAAGTTAAAAAAAAATTTTTTTTTTTGAGGAAGATTAGTCTTGAGCTAACATCCTTGCCCATCTTCCCTCTACTTTATATGTGTGACACCTGCCACAGCATGGCTTGCCAAGCGGTGCGTAGCTCCACACCCGGGATCTGAACTAGCAAACCCTGGGCCACCAAAGCAGAACGTTTGAACTTAATGGCTATGCCACCAGGCAGGCCCAAAACTTTTTTAAACTGCAAGTGCATGATGATGGTAAATACTGTAACTGCTAGCACAGTTGGGTGCTGCTGTCCTGCTGTCTTGCTTTTGAGAAAGGACACCAGGAGTTTCCATTTTGCTTTTGCACCATCAGTGTATATTCAGTACAGTGAAAAAGGCAAATACTACCTAAATATTTTATGAAAATAGTTTTGACCTGGTGGATGCCCTGAAAGAGTCTTGGAGACCTCCAGGGGTTTACAAACGACGCTGAGAACTACTACTTTGGGATATTGCTCTTTTATCAAAGACGTCTTTAGGCTGAAGTAGGATGACTGTTAGTCAAAAATATTTAGATGAGAGTATTGTTATAAAAAAGGAAGCAAGGTCAAACCTACTATTCAATTAGGCCCTACTTGATCTCAGTTTTATTCATGGGCTGGGGGTGAGGTAGATAGGTATTAGAGATATGTGGCCCAGCTCTTTTATGAAACACTTCTCATTGTGTCTTCTCTTTTAAATTTAGTTGAGACAATCTCGGAGAACAGAGGTATAGTAGCAGGATTTCGAGGAGCTGGTGCAGCAGGCAAGATGGCTAATATTGCCATCTACCCTCCAAGAATTATATCTGAGAGAGATATAGAAGGGGAATCTTCTCTCTGTTTATTTATTTTAAAAGCAGAGACTTGAGAAACAAAACAGACAAAATAATACAGGAAATTTAGAAACTATACGGAAAAGTACGAAACAGAAAGGTCACCCATAATTCCACTACCTGAGGATACCAAGATGTTAATCTAAAGGGAAGACTTTTCTATGTTGTGACACAGAGCAGTTATTGATCATTAGGGAACAATTCGGATCATTTGTTAACTATTTGCATTGGTGCTCTATCTAACTGTGTTTGTCATAGGTCTGCAGAGTTGACAACTCCAGCAGTGCTTTTGATAGATGTAGCATGAATGGTGCCTTCCAGAATTAGGCAGTGCTGCAGCTCTGCTATGTACACACTGTCTGCACATGAATCGTAGTATAAATAAACTTTTAATTAAAATTCTGCAAGGGTCACTTTGGAATTTTAAAATTTCATGATTTTGTTAAACAGTTTCTTAATAAGGAAGAAAAAATATTGCTATCACGTTGGAGAAAACTTTGTGGTAGGGGTCACTAACAGGCAGGAGAGAAAATGTTAAAGAAAGTCATCAAGTTTGTTGATTTTCTTAATTGCAAGGTCTAACTCTACTTCCTGATGATAAGAGCCAGAAGTACAGATCTCCAGGAAATGCAACCACTGTGGAGAAAACCGCACCCTTCTTATCCTCATGTATCTACCAGAATCAAACCCAAGAAAAAATGCACACTTCCAACGTTTTAGCCAATGAACAAAACTTCTGTAGGACTACTCATCAAGATTTTATCTTAACTTCAAAAAGTGGTGCTTCTCCCAATTTGTTTTATGAGGCACAGTATCAAGAAGCGCTTGTGAAAAAAAATGATTTGAAGGAAGAAAACCAAAACCATCCTATAGGTGAGTTCCTTATACATATTTCTCTCTTCTGTACTTAACTGACAGTGTTACCAAGTTGTCCTAAGACAAGAAAAGTTTTTTCTGCATTGTTTTCCTGTCCTCTTCTGCTTTGTGAGGTCCTACGTGCTGCATAGCTACTGAGCCTGGTTTGGATGTAGAACTGGACATAGAATTTGTGACTTTCTGAGAACAGTTGCAGTATTCATGCTGACTTTAAACCTT
Organism: Equus quagga; assembly: GCF_021613505.1. Lineage (NCBI taxonomy): Eukaryota > Metazoa > Chordata > Mammalia > Perissodactyla > Equidae > Equus > Equus quagga. The sequence goes on from NC_060272.1 coordinate 81,632,635, forward strand.
GCATGGTAGTATGGGGTCTTCAAAAAGGGAGGCAACAAAAGTTCTGCCTGTACATTTTTCTTTGAAAGCTTAGAAATAGTTTGAGGTTGAGTGAATATGTGTGCTGTGGTGGTTGGGCACTTGATAGAAGATGCGAAATATGAGAAACAGGTTGCTGATGGGAGTTATTACTTATAAAAGAAATACCTCCAACCCCGAGACTTGGTTTGTTTTCACTATACCTCTGTATTCCCAGCACCCTGTGTGTTCCTGCCAGAAAACTGACCCTCAGTGTCTGATGTCTGAATTCATGGAGCTCTTATGGCGTTTCTGGTATATTTTCTTCTGGTCTTTTTTTTTTTTTTTAAGTTCTATTTCTGTGTCGCTCCCGCCCCCCCTGCCTTTTTTCACATTTTGTGATCATAGAATATTGCTTAATAAATTGTATTCTTTTCCCACTCACGCTGGAAAATGCTTATGGTATGTTCTGTAGTCTTCATAACCATAATTTTAATGGTTGTCATTATGTTAGTCATCAATAATATATCAATATTTAATGTTCTTTGTGGTAAGACAGTTGTTGCTAGTATTTTAAATTTAAATTTAATTTTCAATTTTAATGTTGTTTTTATGAATATATTCTTTTGAGTCAGTTATAAAAAAATGTAAATAATATGACCAAAGGTGTCTGTACTTATTACTACTTAGAATGGGGCACCTCTGTGCGTAATATCTTATTCCTATTTTACGGCAATTCCTTGGTATGGAAAGGTCAAATGTCTTTTTCTTATTTTTTAAACAATACGCTCCCCTAATCTTTTACTTTGGAAAATTTCAAACATCCAGAAGAGTTGAAAGACCACTGCAATGATTACCAGTATACCCATTACCTAAATTCAACAGTTAATATTTTGCCATTTTACTTTGTCTATATACATTTGTATGTGTGTACATATATCTGTATCTATACCTATATCTATTTCTCTATCTACATGTATCTATAATTTGCTAAGTTATTTCCTTGCAGGTAATATGCAGACATTATGTTAACATCATTTAAGTATTTTAGCATGCATCAAGTAAAAATTAGGACATTCTTATATATAACTACAATACTATTATTATACCTAGGGAGATTAACAATAATTCCTTAATATTCAAATCCATTTTTGAGTTCCCCCTATTATCTCAAAAATGACTTTTAAAGGTGTTTTTTTAAAAAACTGGGATCCAGTCAAGTTCATGTATTACATTCAATTGTTAACTCTCTAATCTTTTTTAATTTAGAAAAGCCTACACCTTTTTTTCATAGCATTAACCTTTTGAAGAATGTCATGTTTCAATTAGGGTTTTGTAGTTTTTTATCATATTAAAGAAATCCTTGTGAGTTCTAAAATCATTGGCACACATTACTTTTAACTAAAGATTTTTTTAGCGTAGTAACTTGTGAAATTTTCAAGTTTAAGACTTTAATCTGCTTTTTTTGAACTAAATTGTTCCTAATTTTTATTCTAGGAGAAGGTATTTTACCATGTTGGGAGAAAATGACGGAACAGATTCAGGAAGGGAATGATACAAATGTAAAAAACATTGGTGACTCCTCAGAAGTGGTGAATATTGAAGAAAGGTATCCTCCATGTTGACAGGAATAAGAATGTGACAGTTTACTATAATAGCCAGCCGTTATTACTGAGCACTTTCTTTATTTGAAAGCTCCCTAGTTTTCTTGTTTTTGCTTGAATATGCTTTTAAGTATGAGGTTGAAGATTGAACTCATCACATACTATCAGGAACAGAAAGAGGTTGGGAGATACATCAGGTAAAGTAGCTTTGACATTGTATTGGAAGAATTGAGCAAGATTTTTTCACCTACAAGAAATACCTGGATAAAATTAATCTTCTCTCAAATAGTTAGGTAAATTCTATTTTGGAAAAGAGAAAAACAAATTAAATATTGGAGTCTCACATTTGGTATTATTTACAAATTATAATGGCAGAAGTCTGGTTACAGAATTAAAAAATTTTTGTGACATAAAATATCAGTATTGAGATTATGATTTTCTTAAATATTTGAAGTATTTTAATATACATTATGGATGGACAAATGACTTTTTTGATTGTTGCTCTATTTACGTTGTTAAGGATCTTTCTTAATTAAAAAATGTGTATTCAATGAACTATTTCTGAAATATATTTTAAAGTTAAGTAATGAATATGTTTCTACGAAAGCTAATCTAAGGTCAGTAGATGGATTTCAAAAGGGTTTTTTCCAAATCCTGTGTAGAGTGTTGTATGTATCTGTATTTTGGGAGATGCAGCGGGGTTGTTGCTTTCACTGGATTCTCTATGGAGGTCAGTGACTTTCAAAAGTTTAGTTCTCAGTGTAGTCAGGGGTGTCTGTATCAGGCACGCTAAATGTAAAATGTTCAGCACATCATGATTTGCATACTAAACAACTTTATTTTTATGATTAGGCCTATTAAAGCTGCTATTGGAGAAAAGAAACAGACATTTGAAGACTACTTAGAAGAACAAATTCGGTTGGAAGAACAAGCACTAAAACAAAAACAGCTAAGGGTTGGCATTTCCACTGTTTTGATTAAATTGTCTGAGGCTTTAGACATTTATTTCTAATTGCTTTAATAATAACTTTGAAGGGGCTGACCCCGTGGCTGAGTGATTAAGTTTGTGCACTCCACTTCGGTGGCCCAGGGTTTTGCCAGTTGAGATCCTGGGCGCGGACATGGCACCACTCATCAAGCCATGCTGAGGCGGCGTCCCACATGCCACAACTGGAAGGACCCACAGCTAAAAATACACAACTATGCACTGGGGGGCTTTGGGGAGCAAAAGGAAAAGTAAAATCTTTAAAAAAAACAACTTTGAGATTACTTGGATATACTAGAAATAATTCAAATATTGTTTTTTTATTTTAGGAAACAGAAGGATCATTGTTAATCAAAGCAAAACCAAAACAACCGTTCTTAAAACGAGGAGAAGGTTTAGCTAGATTTACTAAAGCTAAATCTAAGTTGCAGAAAGGGAGAGAAGGTGAACTAGTGACTAATCAGAGCATTTCAGAGGACCAAGCTGTGTTTAAAGTAGACAGACAGCAATTCCAGCGGAAAACTGCTTTTATAAGTAAAGAACCGTGTACAGAGAACCTTCCTGCTAGAAAAAACAGTAAAGCTGGAACGAAAAGTGGTTCTGTCACACTCAGTCAAAAGCCGAAAGTGCTTAAGAGTAATAATAGGAAAAGTCTGTCTCCGTCAGGATGGAAAATACCAGCAGGGAAGAAAGGTGATGGGCAATTTAGAGACCAGATCAAATTGAGAAGAAAAGTGGAATCTAATAATAAAGAAAATGTACCTGAGTCTACAAAACCTTTTGATAGTGGTTGCAAAGTCTGGAATAGCACACAAGGTAAAGACAAACTCCCCCTTTCGACTGGGCTGGCCAGCTGCATGGCTTTTAAGAGCCTGAAAGGTGAGACCTTGAAAGAGTCAGAATCTTCTCTTGACGTTTCTCTTCAGAAAAAGTTAGAGAACTGGGAACGAGAAAAGGAAAAGGAAAACTTGGAATTAGATGAATTTTTGTTTTTGGAACAAGCTGCTGATGAAATATCATTTTCCAGTAATTCCTCTTTTGTGCTGAAGATCTTAGAGAGGGACCAACAGATCTGTAAAGGTCACCGGCTGTCTTCTACCCCTGTCAAAGCTGCACAGCAGGAGAAGACGACAGCATCGGATCGCAGTAGTCTCCATAACCAAAATGAGGATCCAGACCTTCCTGAACATGAATGTAAGGGTGACTGTGAAGTCGCAACCAAGCAGCTTGATTCAGTGGCCTCACCCGATGGATTGAAGGAACAGTCATGTAAAGTCACTAGGAAAGCATTCCAAATGAGCACTTCTGAAAGGCAAACTAGGTGGAAGGCAAGTGATGATGAAGGTGTTATGAGCAGTGACAGTAGCACTAACTCTGAGGAACAACTTGATGTTACCGTAAAACTATCAATGGAGGATAAAGAAAGGTGCTTCCGCAGCAGAGAGGATAGTCCACAAGTCTGTGATGGTAAGGGACCTTTTAGGGACACTGGGACTCAAGAAGAAGATAAAAGGAGAGATGTTGATTTAGATTTGTCTGATAAAGATTATAGTAGTGATGAGTCTGTCATAATAGAAAGCTTGAAAAATAAAGTTTCCGAGTCCTCAAGAAGACCCTCATCAATAAATATGAGTAAAATTGACTTTGATGATGAAAGAACATGGACCGACCTCGAAGAGAATTCATTTAAACATGATGGTATTCTTGGGAATGAAGCCGTTTATGGGACTCCCCAGATAACCTACCCTAAAAAGAGTGAAATAGGTGTATTGGACAAAACAATAAAAAGGAAAGTTGCCCCCGTCAAGAATGGAGAAGACTTGAGCAGTTCCAGCAGGGGCACAAGTCCTCCTCTTGCATCGGATCTGATGATGAAATTCTTCCCTTCTTTGAAACCTAAACCAAAATCTGGTTCACTCTTGGGAAATGAACCGAAGTTATACGTAAGTCAAGACCAGCCACCTGGTAAGTCAGAGCATTATAAAATATTTATCAGAATGTTAGAAATTTAACATTTATTTTATCAGTATGTTGTCAGAATGCTTAAAATCCTTATCTTTCTAGTTGCTCAGGAGAAGTCTAATTAGTAGGTGACTTGTTAAAATTTGATTTGTTTGTGGGTCTAAATAATGTAATAGTCACTAGTATAAGAGATTAGGATGAATTGTGATCTCAGATTTTTCAAATTTAAGCTTGTGTGTCTTATTTCCAAGGCTTTAAAGTTAATTACTTTATTATAAAGTGAGATAACATTTAATTTTCTTTTACAACTGAGGAGTACCCAATTTATGGTTTGTGTTACTGTGGGGTGAAATTTTGTGTGTGGATAGTTTTTTTAATGACAGTGTTTTTACTTAATTCTTTTAGTGCCTCATGCATCAACTTGCTAACTATGACCAAGAAGAAATACAGTATAATTGAAGTTTCCTTTCTTCCCCAGACCTGGGCTCTTAGTCCCCTTCCCTAGGGGCATTAGCATTCCCATTTCATCTTTGTATTCAAAAAAGGTTCCATGCAGGGGGCTGGCCTGTGGCGTAGTGGTTAAGTTTGCGCCCTCTGCTTTGGTGGCCCCAGGTTCGCAAGTTCAGATCCCGGGCTTAGACCTAGCACCGCTCATCAAGCCATGCTGTGGCAGCATCCCACATAAAGTGGAGGAGGATTGGCACAGAGGTTTGCTCAGTGACAGTCTTCCTCAAGCAAAAAGAGGAAGATTGGCAACAGATGTTAGCTCAGGGCCAATTTCCTCACACAAAAAAGGAAAGAAAAGATTCCATGTGTATGAAAGCATGTGTATGTCTATATAATCTCCTCCCTTCTAGACAAATGAAAAGACGCTTTGTTTTTTAATTGTGCTTTGTTTTAAAGATTGGCACCTGAGCTAACATCTGTTGCCAGTCTTCTTTTTTCTTCTCCCAAAGCCCCCAGTACCTAGTTGTATATTCTAGTTGTGCGTGCCTCTGGTTGTGCTCTGTGGGACGTCACCTCAGCATGGCCTGATGAGCAGTGCCATGTCCACGCCCAGGATCCGAACCAGCAAAATCTTGGGCCACTGAAGCAGAGCGTGCAAACTTAACCACTCAACCACATGGCTGGCCCCCTACACGCTTTTCATAAACCATTCTGCAGCTTGCTTATAATAAATTTTGAAGATTGTTCTAACACACATACACAACTACCTCATTCCATTTAATGACTATATAGTATTCAGTTGATGTGATGGACTTTTTAAACTTAGACTGAAAAGCTCTTCCATTATATCATGTTATATTATAAACTGTGAATGCCTAGCAAAGCATAGATGCTTTAAAATATAAATCATAACTTAAGCTATTTAAAAAAACCCTCTAATTTTAAAAGTAGTACTTTTTTGCAGAAAGTTTTGAAGCCTAAAAAGTACAGAAGCAAAAATATTTATAACTAAGCTACCCAAAGGTAACTGTGATATAATTTTGGGGTATTTCCTTCCAGTCATTTTTCCTGTGTGTTTTTTTTTTTTTTAAAGATTTCATTTTTTTCCTTTTTGTCCCCAAAGCCCCCCGGTACATAGTTGTATATTCTTCGTTGTGGGTCCTTCTAGTTGTGGCATGTGGGACGCTGCCTCAGCGTGGTCTGATGAGCAGTGCCATGTCCGTGACCAGGATTTGAACCAACAAAACACTGGGCTGCCTGCAGCGGGGCACGCGAACTTAACCACTCGGCCACGGGGCCAGCCCCTCCTGCATATTTTTAATATGGTAGAGACATATATTATAACTTGACTCATCCTTTTCGACCAGGTGTATAATATGCATTGGCCATATCATTAAACTCTTTGTGTACTTTATAAATGGTTGCAGAGCATTATATGAATGTAGCATAATTTTATTCAGTAATTTCCTTAGACACTTAAATTATTTTTCACTATTAGAAATAACACTGTAATGCATATTTTTGTGCAAAACTATTTGTATGATTTTACAGGTTTGTTAAACTAGATTTTTAGAAGTAGGATAATTGGGTCAAAGGATAGATATGGGTATTTTAATCTTGTGATGTAAATCAGATTTCTTTTCTAACAGGGTTGTTGCAGGACAGAAGTATTTTACTCTTTCAAATAGCAAATTTGATATGGAAAAAAATCTTAATTTGTATTTCTTTAATTAGTTGGGGGTAAACTTTGATTTTGGTATTGATTAGTGCCTTAGATCTTTTGTGAATTACGTATTCATGTTCTTAAACTTTTTTGTTTTTTGTTTTTGGGGGTTTTTTTAACTGAGGAAGATTCACCCTGAGCTAGCATCTGTTGCCAATCTTCCTTTTTTTGCTGAGGAAGATTCACTCTGAGCTAACATCTGTGCCAGTTTTCTTCTATTTTATTGCCACCACAGCATGGCTGCCAACGACTTGTATAGTAGGTCAGAGTCCAGGAGCTGAGCCCAGGCTGCCGAACTTAACCATGGGGCTGGCCCCCTTAAGCTATTTTTATATATCAGTTTTAAAAAATATTTATCTAAATGATTTCTTTTTATATGTAATGTTAATTCATTATCAAATTGGATACTCTTTTGAGGTAGAATAATTTGATTCTTTCTTAAATTTAGACTGATTTCTTGTGGAAAGTTAGGCAATATAATTTTGTTAGTAGAAGCATAGAATTTTTTTTTTTTAAGATTTTATTTTTTTCCTTTTTCTCCCCAAAGCCCCCCGGTACGTAGTTGTATATTCTTCGTTGTGGGTCCTTCTAGTTGTGGCATGTGGGACGCTGCCTCAGCATGGCTTGATGAGCAGTGCTATGTCCGTGCCCAGGATTCGAACCAAATGAAACACTGGGCCGCCTGCAGCGGAGTGTGCGAACTTAACCACTTGGCCACGGGGCCAGCCCCGAAGCATAGCATTTTAATTGTACAGTTGTTTACCATATTTTTGGCTCTTAGAGTTAATAGAGCTAGCTAGTGGTTTTGCTGCTGAAGGCCCTTTGTGAAGTTCAATATTTATGGCCTATTTTGTAGTTGACAGTGCTCGATCTCAAGTTTTGAGAGAGAAAGTTATTGAATTGGAAATGGAAATAGAAAAATTTAAAGCTGAGAACACATCTTTAGCTAAACTTCGCATTGAACGAGAAAGAGCCTTGGAAAAACTCAGGTAAGTTTGCAGTGATTGTTTTATCTTTAAGATTATATCTAAAATATTTGAAACAATTTTTATCAGTCCAGTAGTATAAATGAAAAGGAATTGAAATCTATACCACATAGGAATTTTTTAATTAAATAACCCATTGTGGTCAGAGATGTGTTAAAAGAATTTTCTTAGTTGACGAGATCATGAATTGAAATTTGGAAAGCAGTTTGGAGCCATGAATTCAAGTGCTGCCGTGGCCAGTGTAGTAATTTCCTGGAGGTGCTCTAAGTGTAACAAAGTACACACAAACTGAGTGGCTTAAAACAACAGAAATTTATTTCTTCAGGGTTCTGGAGGCTAGAAATTTGAAGTCAAGGTGTCAGCAGAGCCATACTTCTCTCCTGTCTTCTAGTGGTTGCTGACGATCCTTGGTATTCCCTGACTTGCAGCTGGACATTTGGGTTGTTCCTACTTTTGGTTATTGTGAATAATGCTGCCATTAACATTGGTGTACAAATCTCTGTTCAAATGTCTGCTTTTAATTCTTCTGGATATATACCTAGGGGTAGAATTGCCCGATCATATGGTAACTCTATACTTGAGTTTTTGAGGAACTGCCATAATTTTCCACAGTGGCTACACCAGGTTATATTGCATTAATTGATTTGCATATGTTGAACTAAGCTTGCATCCCAGGGATAAATCCAGCTTGGTCATGGTGTATAATCCTTTTACTGTGCTGTTGAATTTGGTTTGGTAGTATTTTACTGAGGGTTTTTACATCTATGTTTGTCAGAGATATTGGCCTGTAGTTTTCTTTTCTCGTGGTATCTTTGTCTGGCTTTGATATCAGAGTGATACTAGCCTCATAAAATGAGTTTGGAAGTATTCCTTCTTCCTTGTTTGGAAGAGTTTAAGAATGATCAGTATTAATTCTTCTTTGAATGTTTGATAGAATTTACCTATGAAGCCGTCTGGTCCTGGACTTTTCTTTGTTAGGAGGTTCTTGATTACTGATTCAGTCTCCTTATGTTATTGGTCTGTCAGGCTTTCTGTTTCTTCTAGATTCAGTTTTGGTAGGTTGTATGTTTCTAGGAATTTATCCATTTCTGCTAGGTTATTCCAATTTTTTGGAATATGATTGTTCATAATATGATCTTTTTTCTTTCTGATACATCTATTGTAATGTCTCCTCTTTCATTTATGATTTTGAGTCTTTTCTCTTTTTTTCTTAGTCTATTTGAGGGTTTGTCAATTTTGTGTGGATTTTTCTTCCTGAGACTCTCATAATACATATATTGGTTCATTTTACAGTCTCCCATAAATCCCATAGGCTTTCTTTGTTCTTTTTTATTCTTTTTTCTCCTCTGACTGGATAACTTCAAATTACCTGTCTTTGAGTTCAGAGAGTCTTTCTTCTGCTTGATTGAATCTGCTGTTGAAGTTTTCTGTTGCATTTTTTCACTTTATTTATTGTATTCTTCAGTTCCAGAATTTCTATTTGGTTCTTTTTTTATGATTTCTTTCTTTTTGTTGAGCTTCTCATTTTGTTTCATGTATTGTTTTCCTGATTTTGTTGAGTTATCTGTTTTCTCTTGTAGCTTGCTGAGCTTCCTTAAAAAAATTATTTTGAATTCTTCATCAGGCAATTTGTATATCTCCCTTTCTTTGGGATTGGTTACTGGAGCTTTATTAGTTTCCTTTGGTGGTGTTGTGTTGGCCTGATTCTTCATGATCCCTGTAGCCTGTGGTGACGTCTTTGCATTTGAAAGAGCAAACACCTCTTCCTGTCTTTACAGATTGGTTTTGGCAAGTAAAGACCTTCTCCTGCTGGATCCCTGGACTGATGAGTCTGTTTCCAGCATCACAGATCGAGTGGGGTTTTAGCCAAATCTCATGGCTGCTTCTGGGTCCAAAATAGGGTCTACAGTTGGCAGGCGTGGTACCAGGGGCACTGGGGGGCATGGTTGCTGCTGGAGCCCCAGTTGGACAGGACTGCTTCTGGGACCACAGTCAAGCAAGGCTGGAGCTAAGTCATGGGGCTGCTTTTGGGTCCACTGTTAAATCTGCAGGCAATGGGTCTATTACCAAGAGTGATTGTGGGTGTGATTCCTGTCTGATTTCTGAGCATCATCCTGCTGGGCCCCTGGGTATCCTCCTGCTGGTTCCCTGGGTGGGCAGGACTACCTCCAGTACCATGGTAGAGCAGGGCTGGAGCTGAGTCACGGGTCTGTTTCAGGATCTGTAGTTGGAACCGAGGTCCGTGGGCCTGTTACCAAGGGCACAGGTGGGCATGGCTTCTGCCAGGTCGTTTGGCAGATGGCGCTGGAGCTGAGTCCACAGGGAGACCAGGGTGGTTTTGGTCTACAGCCTGGACAACGTTTGGTGCTGCTACTGGGGTACAGGCCTGCCTTTTCAGAGTGGCTGTCCTTGATCTTAGGCTTCACTGGGTTTCTCTACCTCCTACCTGGATCCTAGAGCTCCCACAAAAGCACTTTTGTCCATGAATGGCTGTCAGATTGTTGTTTGTGGGGGAGTATGTGAGCCACAGACAACCTATTCCACCATCTTGCTGATGCCACTCTCCCTGTGCTCTTAACTCAGCATCTAGAATGAACCTGCCTTATGACAGTTCTTCTGCTTGACATTCTCCTAAGCTAAATACCAAAGTCCTCACAGTGGTGTGTGTAAGACTCTAATCCATCTGGCCCTCTGGGGTTTTTTTGTTTTTTTGTTTTGACGTTTTCTGCTATTGTTCTTTCTCTTGCTCACTCTTTTTTTAGCCACACTGGCCTCCTGGCTGTTCTTTGAACACATCAAGCTTATTTCTACCTCTGGAGTTTTGCATGTGGTGTTCCCTTTGCCTGAACTGTTTTGTTCGGATATCTTCATGACTGTTGTCTCACTTCCTTCAGGTTTTACTTCAAACATTATCTCAGAAAGATGACCCTATCCTTAATTTCAGTCTTCTACCCTGATATTTCCTAACTCATTCCTTGGTTTATTTTTCTCTTTAACACCACTAATGTTCCATATATTTCACTTATTTATCTTGTTTATCATCATTTCTCTCTCCCATTAGAAGGTAAGAAGCTTCACAGGAATATGGATGCTTATTATTTTCACTGTGGTTTCTCCAGTACCTGGTGTGGTGCTTGATTCATAGTAGGTGCTCGATGAATGCTTGTGGGAGCGATGCCTTATTGAGTTTCAGAACTGTGGATTGAAGATGGATTCACCCACACTCGCAGCTCTGCAATGACAGGCCGTCACCAGTGTTCCATTTTGGCACCACATATGGATTACTATGTCGAAATAGTCTCCTTAGATGTTAACATGGTTTGGTCATTTTAGGAAAGAAATTGCAGACTTTGAACAACAGAAAGCAAAAGAATTAGCTCGAATAGAAGAGTTTAAAAAAGAGGAAATGAGGAAGCTACAAAAAGAACGCAAAGTTTTTGAAAAGTATGCTACAGTTGCAAGAACTTTTCCAGATAAAAAGGAACGTGAAGAAATACAGGTATGCCAGTTTTTTACCTTATACTCATATAAGTTAGTAAAGATGACAGTTTTGTAAGAATCTCAGAGTTATTTGATGTGTCAAAGAGAAATTGGGTATCAACTTATTAATCATCCGTTAACTCAACAAGTAATCTTTCTGAGATACTGCATCAGGAACATCTTTTGTAGTTTGACTTTTAAGGAGTGAAACATATCACTTCTTTTCTTACTAAAGGCTTCCCAAAAAAAGACTACGATAGTGACGTGAATGAATTAACAAGCCAGGAGTTGGAAATTCACCAGTGTAGTGTTGTGTTAATCTCTTTGACCCACTGCACACCAAATACTGTTAGTTCTGTTCATTTGTAATACTTTAAGGCCTATATACTAACTAGCTGTTTAATTCTAAGACTTAGAAACTGATAGGCCAAATTATCAGTCCTATTTATTTCAAAGTTAGAAATAGACATGACTAGAGGAATGTAGTATTTAAAAAGAACTAATGCATTTCTAGCTAAAACTATAAACCTAGAAAAAACTTAGGTGAATATATTCATGACGTTGGCATATGCAAAGATTTGCAAGAGAAGACACGAAGAACAAAATAGAAAAGATAGATATATTGGACTTCATCAAAAGTAAGACTTTCAGTTTATGAAAAGAAAAATTTTAAATGACTGTCCATTGCTTATAACATAAAATGCAAGCTCACCTTCCACTTCTGTATTTAGTTTTTTTTCCATATATCATGTTTTAAATACTAGTATTTTTGAGTTCCGTCCTTTGCTTTCTTCCTTTCCCATGTAGTACACTATCCTTGAACAATCTCATCTGCACTCCTCTAGCTTAAGTTATCACACGTCATGTTGGTTAGGGTCTTTAATTCCATTTATTTGTTTTTGTCGGCGAAATGTGCCACTAGGTTTTGGTTAATGCTTAGTTTATTAAATCTAATATGTTAGACTTTAGCAATCTGTTAAAATGTTTATTTCAAAAGGTAATATATTCCCATTCAGAAAGTAGAAAAGGATATGCAGTGAAACCTCTCTCTCTCACCCTCGCTCTGGCCCTTAATTCACCTCTCTTTTGAAGCAGCCAATGTTACCAATCTCTTGTATTTCTCCAGAGAAATTCTAAGCAAATACGTATATATATTCCTAATTAAAAAAAAATTAACAATAGTGTACTGAAATCATTCTGTATCTTAACATAAGGAGCATCTTCATTCTTTATTTCACCATTGAATAGAATTGTGTTATAGAGATGTGCCATAATTTCCTTAACTAAGCATTTATGTTATTTCTGTTCTTTTTCTGTGTATAACAAGTGCCGTCCTGAATAACTTTGTATGTACATTGCCTCTCACAGTCGTTCTTCTGTTTGGTCATTCAGCACCTGGTTATTGGATACCTGCTACTTAGCAGGCGTGTCCTGGGAATACAGTAGTGAGCAAAACAAATTCATCCTTGCCCCCATGTAGCTTACGTATTCAAGTATATCTGTAGGAAAAACTCCTGGAAGTGAAATTTCTAGGTTAAAGGGTATGAATGTTGGTAGACATTGTAAGATTATCCCTCCATAAATGTCACGCCAATTTTCTTTTCTTTTTGAGGCATATTAGCCCTGAGCTAACGTCTGCTACCAATCCTCCTCTTTTTGCTGAGGAAGATTGGCCCTGAGCTAACATCCGTGCCCATCTTCCTCTATTTTATATGTGGGACGCCTGCCACAGCATGGCTTGATGAGCGGTGCTAGGTCTGCACCTGGCATCCGAATCATTGAACCCCGGGCTGCCAAAGTGGAGCACACAAACGTAACTGCTACACCGCCAGGCCAGCCCCAATGCCATGCCAGTTTTTAATTCTACTATCAATTATTAGTGTTTTTTTTGCTCTTTACCTGAAAGGTAAAAGATTAAAAATTGATACTAAACTTACTTGAATTTCTTTTAAATAGTCTATAATACAGATTAAGATTATAGATTAAGTGACCTATAATACAGTAGTAAAAATCAAATTCAGCTATCAGAAAACCTTTCACTATATTAAAACCATGGCCTGTTCTAACATATCTGTACAGTGGGTTTGTCATTTCATTTTTCTTGTTTCTGAATCTCCCAGGAGTAAAGCAATGCTTATTTTGATACCTTGCTATGTTATGAAAATTTTCTGAGACCCGAAAGGCAAGAAAAAACCTTCTCAGACTACCTGAGATTATAAGATTGATTCCCCTGCCTTCCCCTCTTTCTCATGGCTCAGGGCCTGATTCCAACTTCCAGTGTGATTCAAACCAGAGTGGACAAGCTTTCTTGATATGGTTTTACTTTACTTTATGTGAATAACACTTAGATTTTACTTTCTTGCAACCTGATGCTTTTCCCTCAGGTATTGTATCCTCTTATTCTCTAAGCCTGTTCCGTCCAGTCTGCTAGCCATTAGCCGCCTGTGGCTATTTAAATTGAGGGTAATTGAAATTAAATAAAACTAAAAATTCAGTTTCTCAGTCACATTAACCACATTTCAGGTTACTCAATAGCCATGTGTGGCTGGTAGCTATCACACTGGACACTACAGGTCTAGGACATATCCATCCTTGCAGAAAGTTCTGGACAGTGTTCATCTAGAGGCCTTATCTCCTGGATTCTGGCCAGTGTTGATCTACAGGCCTCATCTCTGGGAGGTGAGGAGTTGGATTGGTGAGTTAGCTCTTCTCTTTAGGATGTTAGACTATTTCATAATTCATTCTTAAACCTTCCTTCTACTCTATTAGTGTTGATTTAAGTATTGGACTCTTTTCATACTTCGTTATCATGGGTAACGAGGGGTAGTCATTATTTCTTTCTGTTTTGGGTACAGTTCCTTCTTTTTTTACACTCTTTGGCTTATTCATAGTTTCCTATATTTACCCTTCTTTGTGCTTCTACTGTGGAAACACATACTTTACTTATTTATTTTTTGCTGAGGAAGATTCGCCCTGAGCTGACGTCTGGCCAGTCTTCTCTATTTTGTATGTGGGTCACTGCCACAACATGGCTGATGAGTGGTGTAGGTCCACACCCAGGAACCAGACCTGGGCCACTGAAGCAGAGTATGCAGAAGTTCACCACTAAGCCACCAGGCTGGCCCCTGGAAACACATACTTTAAAAACAGATAAATACTTAATAGAAAACAAACCTGTATTACTGATACTCTTCTACTTATTAAATCATTCAAAGATTAAAGAGATGGTATAGTTAACCTTCCTTTATATTATAGCTGTTTTTAAAAATATTAACTCTTGAGAATTCATTCAGCAAATTTATTGAGAATTCTTTATGACTGGATACTGTTCTTAGCACTGGGGAATTGCTGATGAGTAAGACATTTCTGTCTTCCTGGAATTAACATTCATCGTTATTGACTTACAGCCTTTCACAAACTGAAGTTAGTCTAATTAATTACAAAATTTCCTTTTTGATAATCAAGTGGTCCCAACTTGACCAGTGGGAGCTCCTTTAAGTACATCAGCTTCTTGTTCTGTAGCATTGTCATTGCTCTTGAATTTTTGAAAGTATCCCTGCTTTCTGTGACAATTTGGTTATATCAGACTGCCTGGTGTTTTTTGTTTTGTTTTTATTTTTGTTTTTTTGGTGAGGAAGATTGGCTCTGAGCTAACATCTGTGCCAATTTTCCTCTATTTTGTATATGGGATGCTGCCACAGCATGGCTTGATGAGCAGTGTGTAGGTCTGCACCTGGGATCCAAACCCGTGAACCCCAGGCTCCTGAAGCGGAGCGTGCAAACTTCACCACTATGCCACTGGGCCAGCCCTGAGACCACCTGGTTTTTGCTTTTTTTCCCCGCTTAAACCTACCCCAGATCTGAATTAGCTGTCCTCCAAGGAGCCCTGTTTCTTTTATTCTACCATTAGGAGTTCACTGAGGATTGGCAGTAGGCCTCCATGCTCTCCTTGCTATTGGTTCCTGTCCTAATGGCAGAACTGGGGAAGGGCAGTGTCTCTCTGAAGTCATGAGTTCACATTGATTTTTCTGTCTTAATCATGTAACTTTATTCTGATTCTCATGCAGTGAGGTTTCATTGATAACTTACACATTGATTTTCAGGCAGATCTTTACTGAACTACAGACCTGTGTATGTGTTTCTTCTTTCAGCTGATATTTGAGTGCCCAGGATTGTGAGGCGCTGTCTAGTGAGGTGGCTGGCTCTATCTGAGAGTTTCAAACGTGACTTATCCTATACCTACTAACTCTGCCTTTCCTTCTGACTTTTTCCCCATTCACTTGGGATAGAAATCTGGACCTCTTCCACTTTCCAATCCCATCAGACAGTAAGTTCTTTTGACTTTATCTCCTGTGTATCTTTTCAATCCTGGCCCTTTCTCTTCCTCCCACCTCCTTGCATGTCTGACCTGTCTCTCTGTTCTTCATTCATCTCTTAGCTTGATTTCTGTCTCTCCCTCTTTCCTCTCTACTTCTGTCCTCCCCTTGCTGTCAGAGTGATCTTTTGACACGAAACCTGACGTTCTTCTCCTGTTCAGAATCCTTCAGTTGGCTTCCTCTTGGGATAAAAATACGAACTCCTTCACGTGCCATACAAGACCCTTCATAGTGGCGTTCCTTCCTCCCTTGCAAGTCTTGCGCTGTTCCCCTGGACAGACCCTTTCCCCAGCCTTTCTTTCCCATCTCTACATTTGTATGTTGTATTTTCTCTGCCTCACAGTAACCTTTCTCTTTCTGCTTATTTGTCTGACGTATTGTTCTTTTAGTGCAAACCTGCTTTTGGTAAGCCTATCTTTGATTATGTTTCCCACAGCTGTAAGACTGGACAGCCTCTATTCCCCCAGTTATTAATACTCGCAAACTCTGGCTTTTATTTTAAACTCTACTTCCTAGCCTTTTGTGAGCAAGCACAAGAATATTTGTCACTCCCTCTATTACTCCACCCCAGTAATCCTTCCTTCCATTAGGGCTTTCAAACCATTGATCCGACTCACCTGCCCCTTATGTTCTTACACCCCAGAGTCAGTCACTATAATCATTACTTTATATTCTTTACTCTCATTTCTCAAGTCATCAGATTTTGTTTGGCAAAACTACAACCCTATGTTTCCTGCCTACTCCATCCCTGTGCCCATAACACTTAATTTAGCTGGAAGAAAAATTTCACAGGGAACAGGCTTACCCTAAAATTGTGAGCAGGAACCACAAGTGGGCCTGTAATATTTCCATCCTGCCTCCTTTCCCACTCTCCTAGAGGACCATTTCGTACTCTCCCCCTTCTTAAGCCTCCCACTTTGTGGTGGCCTCACTCTTTCCTAAAGACCCTGCTTTCTACTTGGCTGAGAACTTCCCCCTGACCCTACCCTTGGTGCCGCCTGTGGCATCTGAACCCATGTACTCTGCCTCCCTCTGTGCTTAGATGTATTGTCCATGCTTGTAGGTAAAGCCCTGCTTACACACCAGGTCTCACCTTTTCACACCTACACCCCTGCTCCAGCATTTCTTCCCTGTCTCTCCCACAACATCCATCTTCCACTCTCTACTGAATCTTTCCATCAATGTACACACTTGCTGTTACTTCTTAAAATCTCTCCATGCCCCGTGTCAGCCACAACCTTCTTTCTTTGTTCCTGTGCAGCAAAACTCCTTGAAAGCGTTGTCTATATCACTGTCTCGAGGTCTCGCCTCCTCTTCTCTCTATACACGCTACAGTTAGGCTTCCATCCATACCACGGCTCTGGAACTGCCCCTGTCGATCACCAGCCCCTCAGATGGTAGACTGGTGGCCAGTTCTCGGTCCTCGTGTGACTTGTTCATAAGCAGCACATGACTCCTTATCACAGGCTTCACTCTTCTGACTCTCAGGATGCCTGATGCTTGAGCTTTTCCCTTCCCTGGGCTGCTTGACTCATCTTATTCTCCTTTGCTTCTTTGTCCTCTTTAACTTACTGGTGGAGTTCATCCATCAGGGAGGAGAGTGTGTCCTCCCTTGATGACCTCATTGAGTTTCATGGCGTAAATTATGATTTATATTCTAAATTCCCCAACTTAAATCCTGGCCTAGACTGTTCTCTGTATTGGTCTGGTATCTGACTAGCTACTGACGTTTCACCTTGTTATGTCTGAAAGTACACTCCTGGTCTTCCCTCCCTCAGCCGTCTCCCATCTCAGGTGACGGCCACCCTGACCTTCCATGTGCTCGGGCCAGAAACCTAGAATCATTCTCTTCTCTCTTTCTTATACTCCATGCTATTCTGTCAGAGAACTTACCCAGATTTGAATTGCCATCTCGGAGTTAGTGGACTAGCTGGCCGTGTGGTCTCTGCTGTCACGCTTGTCCCTGCGGTTTCTTTGCCATGCAGTGGCTGGGGATTCTGCCATTAGGAAACCAGGTCATGTCCCCTCTCTGCTCATGGCCCTTCCATGGCTCCCCTTTTGTCTTGTAATAGCCCCAGTCCTCATAGCGGCCTCAAGTTCCTATATGATCTGGTGTTCTTTTACCTTTTTCACGTCATCTGCTGCTCTCCCTTGTGCATTCTGCCCCAGCTCGCTGGCCTCCTTTCTGTTCTGCAGCTGTGCCAGGCACCCTTCTTCCTGGTGTGTTTGCTGGTGCTTCTGGGGATGCTCTTCCCCTGGACAGCCATGTGGCTCGTTCTCCACCTCCTTCAGGTCCTTGTTCAATGAGACCTGCCATGTTTATATTTAGTACTGCAGCTCACCTTCCCTGCACATGCCTCCCTCCCCAGCCACACTAATTCCTCCTACCTACCTGGCTTTTTCTTCCATAGCCCTGTGTCACTTTCCAAAATAACTCTCCCTGCAATCTTTGTTTTGTTCTTTGTATTCCAGGGACCTATAATAGTACCTGATAGTTGATAGATATTTTATAAATATTAATTGCTAATGAATTATTATTTTTTTTAAAGATTTTATTTTTCTTTTTTCTCCCCCAAACCCGCTAGTACATAGTTGTGTGTTTTTAGTTGTGGGTCCTTCTAGCTGTGGCATGTGGGACGCTGCCTCAGCATGGCCTGATGAGTGGTGCCATGTCGGCGCCCAGGATTCGAACTAGCGAAACCCTGGGCCGCCACAGCAGAGTGCACCATCTTAACCACTCGGCCACAGGGCCAGCCCCTAATGAATTATTTTTTTAATGTTATTGAAGAATAATTGAAAAGTTTAATTGTATATATATTTAAAATTTATTTTTTATTATTTTTTTAATTGTGATAACATTGGTTTATAACATATAAATTTTAGGTGTACATCATTATATTTCAATTTCTGTGTAGATTACATCATGTTCCCCACCCAAAGACTAATTACAATCCATCACCATATACATGTGCCTAATCACCCCTTTTGCTCTCCCTTCTCCCCACGTCCCCTCTCGTAACCACCAGTTCAATCTCTATTTCTCTATGTGATTGTCTGTTGTTTTTATCTTCAACTTATGAGTGAGATCATGTGGTATTTGACTTTCTCCCTCTGACTTATTTCGCTTAGCACAATACCCTCAGGGTCAATCCATGTTGTCACAATGGCTGGATTTCATCATTTCTTACTGCTGAGTAGCATTCCGTTGTGTATATATATACCACCTCTTCTTTATCCGTTCTTTGCTTGATGGGCACCTACATTGCTTCCAAGTCTTGGCTATTGTGAATACTGCTCTGGTGGACATAGAGGTGCATGTATATTTTTGCATTCGTGTTTTCATGTTCTTTGGATAAATATCCAGCAGTGGAATAGCTGGGTCATATGGTAGTTCTATTCTTAATTTTTTGAGGAATCTCCATACTGTTTTCCATCCTGGCTGCACCAGCTTGCACTCCCATCAGCAGTGTATGAGTTCCCTTTTCTCCACATCCTCTCCAACACTTGTTGTTTCCTGTCTTGTTAGTTATAACCATTCTGAAGGGAGGGACGTGATATCTCATTGTAGTTTTGATTTGCATTTCCCTGATAGTTAATGACGTTGAACATCCTTTCATGTACCTGTTGGCCGTCGTGTGTCTTCTTTGGAGAAATATCTGTTCAAATTAATTGTATGTATTTATTTATATTTATTTTTATCAAAAAACAAAATAAAAATTAAAACATTTTAATAATGCATTTTATTTAACTCAGTCTATCCAAAATATTATCATTTCTGCATGCAATCAACATAAAAATTATTTCTTATTCTTTTACATTCTTAACACGTTTTTTTTTTGTGGCAGTAGCATTGGTATAATTGTATACATTTAAAGTGTACAGTGTGATGATTTGGTATACACATATGTTGTGGTGTGATTATCAAAATTTAGATAATTAACCATCACCTTACATAGCTAACTCTGTGTATGTGTGGTGAGAATGCTTAAGATCTACTCTTAGCAACTTGGAAGTATCAAGTACTGTATTATCAACTATAGTCACCCTACTGTGCATTAGCTTCTCAGAATTTATTCTTATAACTGAAAGTTTGTATCCTTTGACTACGTCACTCCATTTCCCTCTCCCGCCAGCCCCTGGGAACCACCCTTCTATTTTGCTTTTATGAAATCAGCTTTTTTCCCCCTAGGATTCCACATATAAGTGATACCATACAGTATTTGTCTTTCTCTGTCTCGCTTATTTGCCTTTGAATTCCTAACCTATTTAGAATTATTTGTTACCATGTTAGTGTTAATAAGTCTATTTTCCCACATGGTAAAAATGCTCACCAGTTAGAAATTGCTCATTTATTGGTTATACTCCACGATTTTATAGGTAGGGGGGCTGATGTTTAGGGAGGTTAATGACCTTGTTTCAAGAGCTTTTATGGCCCATAATGAGAATTCCAGCCTTGATCTCACCCAGATGCAGAGTCTCTGCTCTGTGTGATATAACCCCCCAAGCAGGAGTCTTCTGAGCCCTAGTTACTTCTTCTGCCATGTGGTCTACTTTGTTGGCTGTTGTGAGGCTTACATGGGAAAGGACGGATGTCAGATTTTACGTGTGTATTCATGAGGTGGTTAGGGTTCTTCGCAGCCTTCAGTCTCCTATCTGAGTGGGTTCTCAGGTGGTAAATGCTGTCTTGCTTCTGTCTGTACTCCTTTCCTCAACTCTCAGCCAGTCCTCATAACTTGCCCTACATAATCCATGTAGATGACTAATCTCTCCTTAGTTCTCTTGTCCGTCTTGATTTCTATTTGTACAGTTGGAAGTTGCTTCTAGACATTTCCAGGAGTGTCTTCACTTAATGTCATTTACTCCATCTAGAACAACTTACTTTCTTAAAACCTGTTTCTTCTTATGAATTCCAAAAAGAATCAGTTTTCAGGGCTGGTAGTTTTGACTTTGCATCTTTTATTCTTCCCTTTACCTTAGGTCTTCTTTCAATTAGTCATAAATTGCTATTAATTTTTTTCTTCACCAGGTGTCCCCCGTTTATCTGTTTCTTTTTCATTTCCTATCTGAGTTGAGACCTCCGTTACCTCCTGGCAGTATTACTGCAGTGAACTCTCTCTCCTGACTTCTGGAATGAATTTCGTTAGTGGTATGAGGTAGCCTGAACCCTCTTCCCTTCCTGGAGAACCCAGTGTTATTGAAATGTGATTGACTAAGTCTTCCCTTTTCTACTGTCTGTGCTCGTTCTAGCTGTTCTTTTTCGTTACTGTGCCTCTTGTCTTCTGTTGCATTGTTGTAATTCTGGTAATGCTTTTTTTTTGAGAGGCTTTGAAACAGCAGATAGCAGATTTACAGGAAGATTTGAAAAGAAAGGAAGCAAAATGGTCAAGCACACATGGTCGTCTTAGAAGCCAGATAGAAGTTTTGGTCAAAGAGAACACAGACCTCCGGGAAGAAATAAAAGTGATGGAAAGATTCCGACTAGATGCCTGGAAGAAAGCAGAAGCTACCGAGAGCAGCACCAAGACGGGGCAGTGTGTGACTGCTGCGAAAAAAGATGGGTCCATGGTAGGTTTGGAGCCCAGCTGGTTGTGTCAAGTCAGGGGAAGATGTTAAATATTTGAGCAGTCAAATTCATAGAGGCAGAAAGTAGACAGGTGGTTGCCAGGGCTGGGGAGGGGAAAATGAGGAGTTGTTGTTTCCTGAGTCTAGAGTTTCAGTTTTGCAAGATGAAAAGAGTTTTGGAAATGGACGGTGGTGATGGTAGCACGACAATGTGAATGTATTTAACACCATTACCTGTACACTTCAAAATGGTTAAGATGGTAAATTTTATTATATATAGTTTACCACAATAAAAAATGTTTTGAGCATTGCTATACAGATAGTTTTCAAGTTCACTTTTATAATTCTTATGAAGGAATTATGCCACAATAGGCAGATACTCTCAGTTAAAACAGCGAAGTGAAGTTTTTGCAGAAAGTCACATGCATATGATCCTTTTGAATCAAGTAATTGGTCTTTCATTCATCTGTATTCACAGCTGTGGTGTGCCCGACACTGCCTTTAGGCACTGGGTATAAAGCAGTGAGAACAACAGACCGACTTCCGTACCCTCTTGGAACTTATATTCTTGTGACAGGAGAAAGACTGTAAATAAGATAGATAAATAAAATATATGGTGTGTGCCATAATGACAAGAAGTAAGGAGAAAAGGCAAGGAAGTGGAGATAACTGTTGGGGTTAGGGGTGTTGAGTTTTAGATAGGATGGCCCAGGAAGGCCTTACTGAGAAAGTGCCGTTTGAATCATGGCCTAAGGAGAGGCGTGCGTAAACCAGGCTGAGCCCAGGTGAGGAGCAGAGCAAGAGAGGAGCCCCGAGGCCTGGAGGCCATCTGCCTGACAGTGAGCAAGGCCTGAGGCTGGTGTGGTTGGAGTAGAGTAAGTGAGGAGAATAGTAGGGGATCTGAGACGTGACGGAGGGTGGTGGGTACAGATTTCATTAGGCCTTAATAGATTCCCGCAAGCACTTGGGCCTTTTCCTCTGAGTGACATGGGGAGGGCTAATTTCCCCTGAGGGCTTTGACTGAGGGGTGGGCTAATGCTTTATTTTAGTAAGCTCACTCTCTGTGCTGTAGACTAAAGAATAGACTGAGGGGGGAGTGTGGCGATTGTTGGCAGTAATTCAGACCAGATATGATGGTGGCTTAGACTGGGCCAGTGGCCGTGGACAGTTGAGGAGTGGCTGGGATTTATTGATGAACTGGATATGGGGTGTGACAGCAAGAAAGGAATCAAGAGTGGCTCCCAAGTTCAGTGTAGCTTTTTGGCCTAATAGAATTTCCATTTATAATGAGGGACCACAAGAAGAGAACACATATTTCTCAGGGGCGTAGCTATTAGGAGCTCAGGTTTAGAGAAGATAAGTTTGAAGTGCCTATTAGACATGAGGTGGAGATGTTAACTGGGCAGTTACACATATAGCAGGAGACGGTCAGGGTGGAGCTAGAAGTTTGGAGTTATCGGAATGTGTGGTAAAGCTTTGGGCTGGGAGAAATCACCAAGGCTGAAAGTGGATAGTGAAGAGATCTAAGTACTGATCCAGGTTGTGAAAAGCAGGAGGATGAGGCAGGTGAACAACCAGTGAGTATGAGGTAAAGGAGGCCGGTGTGGTGCCCTGAGAGCCGAGTACAGAAGTACCTCAGAAAGGAGAGTGGCCAGCAGTGTCAGTGATGCTCCTCAGTAAGATGAGAACTGGATATTGGTCACTGGATTTGCAAAGTAGAGATGTGTTGAAGATAAAAGCCTGTCTGAATAAGAGAATGGGAGGTTTCAGACAGAGTGTAAGAGCTTTGTGGAGAAGTTCTGTGGTAAATGTAAGGAGATGGGGTAGTGGCTGTAGGGGAAGATTTTTCTTTAAGATGGGAAAATTAACAAGTGTTTGTGTATTTGGTAGAATTGCTTCAGTAGAGAGGCAAATATTGATGCAGGAGAAAGTGAGAGAGTTGTTAAAGCAATGTTCCTGCATGAGAGAAGATGGGATGTAGGGAACGAAGTAGGGGCCTGGCCTTGGCCAGGAGCACGAATAGTTCATTCCTAGTAACAGAAAGTCTAAGCTATGGACTGCAGGCTAGAGGTGTGGTGCCCGTTGGTAGGAAGTTCCCTCCTAAGGCTTTAACTTTCTCAGCGAAGTGGGAGCACAGTCGTCAGCTGAGAGTGAGGATGGAGGAGTTGTAGGAGGCTTGAGGAGATGGGAGGAAGTGTGAAATAGTTGTCTAAGAGAGTGGAAAGCAACGGGGCTGGGGAAGTGTAGGTTGATTCCTGGGGTGCATTGGGGGCCCGTGTAGGTTAGAGACCATATATTTCAAGAGAGTTGTTGACATTATTTTTTTCTTTTTCAGCTTTTTGGGTGTAGGGGGTGAAGAGTTATATTTTAGAAGAGGTGTGGTCATCCAGGCGCCCACAGAGTGAGAGAGGGGCATGGAAATAGTATGTGCGACAAGAGTGACTGCAGTGAACCATGGCTTGAAGCTGCATAAGAAGGGCATGGGCTGCAAGGTTTGGAGGGACATACAAAACTCATGGATCAATGAATTGTAGGACCCTGTAGGCTGTAAGCATTGTTGGTGTCAGGGTATTAGAGGAATGAGCTGGAGGGATGGGATATGGTAGTTAGAAAGTGGAATTCTCCCCTCTTCCCCAAACATTTTATTGTGAAGCTTCCCCAAATAGAGAACTTTGACAGAATAGTACGATGAACACCTGACTGCTCACCTAGATGCAAGCACTGTTAACATTTTGCCGTATGCAAATATATGTATATGTATTTTGCTGAACCATTTGAAGGTAATTGCAGAAATCATGGCATCTCACCCCTAAATACTTTAGCATTTTATTAAATTGTATTGGCTTTTTGAATAGACCAGGCTAGTAATTTTGTAGAATGCCCCACATTCTGGATTTGAATGCTTTGAAGTCGAGATTTGTGCAGTTATTGATAATTGTAGGTACTGATAATGACTAGTTCCAGATTGTGCCCTTTGGAGTGCATGGTTGAGGTAGGATAGAGTACAGATCGGAGGGAGAGTAGGTCAAGAAACGGAAGTGAAGGCATTGCTCTGTCATTTCCTCGCAAGGAGGGTGCATGGTGGCAAGTACATGGATGTGAGACACACAGCTGTGGCAGGGTGGTTGGGGGGAGAGAGAGAAGTTTTGTTGGAAGCGGTGATGGGTAGCAAGGTGGACATCTACCCTACCTCTAAACCTAGGGGTGTGAGCTCTGAATGCGAGAAACTTCCATCCCTGGCAGTGGACAGTGATGAGCAATCTTCTCAGCGGCAGCTAGGGCTCAGTTTGAGTGTTAGAGCAAGATGGTGAGGGACGCGTTCACAGGTTGAGATTGGAGGGTTTGTGGATGTTGACCATGAGTTCCTGCCTTGTCCTCTGGCTAATCTGGTCACAGTCACAGAAAACTGTTTTGTTTTACATTGTCTGTTATGCTGTCACTTGAAGAATGAATGTATTTCCAAAGGTGGTGTGTGTTGGTGTGTAGTTCATTCATAGATAACAGCTTGTTCACTCTGGCTGATAGTGATAGATGAGAACAACATGAATGGACAAACTTAGAATGTTCTCACTGCAAACTGAGTTCTGTTAGTTTCATTCATTGTGCTAATATGTAGACTAACACTAATTTTATATTCAAAATTGTCTCATACTATAGAATTCATCAGTCCAATTTCAAAAGAGTCAGATTTCTTCAGGAACCCAGGTAGAAAAATATAAGAAAAGCTATTTATCAACACAAGGTAAGAAGTTGTGTGATCTTTTTATAAAATATTTCAGTTTAAAGAATAGAGAATTTACACCCAATTTAAGAAATGAAACATTGTAAATATAATTGAAGCCCCTCTGTATCTTACTCCCCAAGTTAATTTTCCCCCGACAGTATTCTCATTCTTGTTTTTCATTCTTTTACTACATTGTGTCCATAAATCAGTATATATTATTTCATACTCTATGTATCCCTCTACAATTTGCTTTTTTCTCTCAATATTTTGACTTATCTACATTAATAAATATAAACTGTTTATTGATTTTATTATCTATACAGATTCCACATATACCTGCCACAGTTAAGTTTTCCTGTTGATGGGTATTCAGGTTTTCTCCCGGTTTGTCATGAGAATGAACAAGGCTGCAGAGCACGTCTTGATCTTATGAGTTTCCCTGGGATATATATCAAGAGTAGGATGTTGGGTCATATTAGGTTTGTGCAACTTCAGGAGGTTTTCCCTTTGCTCTGCAAAGTGGTTTTATCATGTTTTTACCATCAGCAGAATATGCTCTTTGTGCTTGCTAACGCTTGAGCTGGTCAGACTGTAAACGTTTGGCCAGTCAGTTGGGTGTGAAATAGTGGGTTAGTATAATTTTAAAATGCATTTCCCTGACTACTCGTAAGGTCATCTGAACATCTTTTTGTATAGTTAGTGGGCGTTTGGGATTCCTCTTTTGTGAATTGCCTGTTCTTTTCTTTTCACCAGTTAAAACTTTGGGGGTGTGTGGGTGTTTCTCCTTATTGAAGTTGGTTCTTCTGCATACTAATCCTTTGTAAGTTAAGCACTGCCAGTATTTTCTCCCAATCTGTGTTTAACTTTTTGGTTTGTGTTCTATATACATGTTTTTTAAAACCTTTTAATATTGAATTTATCAATCTTTATGTTTTTTGTTTGTCATGACTTTTAGAAATCCTCAATCCTGAGGTCACAAATATACTATTTTCTCCTATGAACTTTTGTTTTTACAACTGGGTCTTTAATGTTCCTGGAAGTTTTAGAAATTATTTTTGTGAATTAAATTTAGGAAAGTTGATATAACATATGCAATTTGATAATTATAAAGGAAATACTTGGTTAACTGCCACCTAGATGAACAAATAGATGAGCAGCCCCTAGAACCGCCCCCTCCATGCTCGTCTTACCTTGCTTTTCCTTGTGGCTTCTACTCTCATAGGTACAGCCCTGAAAACTGTTTTACTTGTTTTTGAGCTTTCTGAATAGAGTCATACTGTATGTATTCTGTTGTCTTCTTTCATTGTACATGATCTTTGAGATTTAATCATGTTGACCTGTACTTGCTTTGCTCCACACCTTGTTAATACTTGATCTTGTCAGACTTAAATTTTTGCCGGTCTGGTAGGAGTGTGACAGCATCTCATTATAGTTTTAATTTGCATCACCCTGATTATTAACTATGTTGAACACCTTTGCCTATGTTTATTAGCTATTAAGATTCCCTCTTTTGAGAAGTTGTTCAGGTCGTTTATTCATCATTCTTTGGAGTTGTCTTTTTCTTTATTGATTTATGGGAGGGTCCCCCCAATCATAATCCTTTAACAGTTACATGTATTGCAAATATCTTCTCCCAGTCTGTGGCTTGTTCTTTTACCCTTTATATTACCTTTTGTTGAGCCAAAATTCTTTATCTTTTTTTAACTGAAATATATTTGACATATAACATTGTGTAAATTTAAGGCGTACAGCATGTTGATTTGATACATTTATATATTATTATATGATTGCCAGTGTAGCGATAATTAGCACCTCTATCTCATCGCAGAATTGTCATTTCTTTTTAGTGGTTGGAGTAATTGAGATTAGTCTCTTAGTAAGTTTGATGGTTATAATACAATATTGTTGTCTGTATTCACTATGCTGTGCATTAGATCTCTAGGAGCTTATTTACTACTTGTTGCAAGTTTGTACTTTAAACAGCATCTCTCCTATCTCCCAACCCCCAGCCCTTGATAACCAGTTTTACTGTCTGTTTTTATGAGTTTGGCTTTTTTAGATTCCATATATAAGTTTTATACAGTATTTGTCTTTCTCTGACTTAGCGCACTTAGCATAATATCCTCAAGGTCCATCCATTTTGTCACAAATGGCAGGATGTCCTTTTGTCTCATGGCTGAATAATATTCCATTGTATGTATATATACCATATTTTCTTTATCTATTCATTCATTGATGGGCACTTAGATTGTTTCCATATCTTGGCTATTGTGAATAATGCTGCAGTAAGCATGGGAGTACATATATCTCTTCAGTATCCTATTTTCATTTCCTTTGCTTATATACCCAGAAGTGGAATTGCTGGATCATATGGTAGATCTATTTTTAATTTTTTCTGGAACTTCCATATTGTTTTCCATAGTGGTTGAACCAGTTTACATTCCCATCAACAGTGTAGTGTAGTAGTGTACAAGGGTTCCTTTTCCTTAGTATCACTTGTCTCCCCCCTGCCCCCGCCCTTTTTTTTTTGGTGAGGAAGATTGGCTATGAGCTAACAACCATTGCCAAACCACCTCGGTGTTTTTTTGGTGTTTTATTTTTTGGGGAAGATTAGCTCTCAGCTAATATCTGCCACTAATCCTCCTCTTTTTGTTGAGGAAGACTGGCCCTCAGCTAACATTCGTGTCCATCTTCCTCTACTTTTTGTATGTGGGATGCCTGCACAGCATGGCTTGACAAGTGGTGCGTAGGTCCGCACCCAGGATCCAAACCAGCAAACCCCAGGCCTCCAAAGTAGAGCATGTGAACTTAACTCCTGCACCACTGGGCTGGCCCCGCCAAGCCTCCTCTTTTTGCTTGAGGAAGGTTGGCCCTGAGCTAACATCTGTGCCAGTCTTCCCCCATTTTGTATGTGGGTCGCTGCCACAGCATGGCTTGATGAATGGTGTAGTTCTGCACCTGGGATCTGAACCCGCAAACCTGGGCTCCCAAAGTGGAGCACGGAAACTTAACCTCTACACCACTGGGCCAGCCCTCTCTTGTCTTCTTGATGATGGCCATTTTAACAGGTGTGAGGTGATGTCCCATTATGGTTTTGATGTTCATTTCCCTGATGGTTAGTGACATTAAGCATCTTTTCATGTACCTGTTGGCCATTTGGATGTCTTCTTTGGGAAATGTCTATTTGGTTCCTCTGCCCATTTTTTAATTGGAGTTTTGTTGTCATTACTGAGTTGTATGAGTTCATTGTATAATTTGGATATTAACTCATCTGATAATATGGTTTGCAAAAATTTTCTCCAGTTCTTAGGTTGCCTTTTCATTTGTTTGATAGTTTTTTTTGCTATGCAGAAGCTTTTAAGTTTGATGCTGTTTGACTTGTTGATTTTTGCTTTTGTTTCTTGTGCTTTTGGTGTCATATTCAAGAAGTTGTTGCCAAGACCAGTGTTGAGTAGGTTCTCCCTTATGTTTTTTACTAGAAGTTTTATGGTGTCAGGTCTATGTTTAAGCCTTTGATCCTTGTCGAGTTAATTTTTGTGAGTTGTATAAGATAGGGGTCCAATTTCATTTTTCTGTGTGTGTTTATCCAGTTTTTGCAACTTCGTTTGTTGAAGACACTATCCTTTCCTTATTGGGCATTCTTGGCTCCCTTGCTATATATCAGTTGACCATATATATGGAGGGTTAATTCTTGGCTATTCTGTTCCATGGGTCTGAATGTCTGTTTTTATGCCAGTACCATACTGTTTTTTTGTGTTTTTTTAAAGATTTGCACCTGAGCCATCATCTATTGCCAATCTTTTTTTCTTCTTCTTCTTCTTCTCCCCAAAGCCCCCCAGTTATGTATATTCTAGTTGTAGGTCCCTCCGGTTGTGCTGTGTGGGATGCCACCTCAGCATGGCTTGATGAGTGCTGCCATGTCCGTACCCAGGATCCGAACCAGCAAAACCCTGGGCCACTGAAGCAGAACACGTGAACTTAACCACTCGGCCACAGGGCCAGCCCCATATACTGTTTTAATTACTGTAGCTTTGTAGTATAGTTGTAAGTCAGGAATTGTGACGTCTCAGGCTTTGTTCTTTCTTCTTGGGATTGCTTTGGCTCTTTGGGGGTCTATTGTGGTTGCATACAAATTTTAGGAATTTTTTCTATTTCTGTTTCCATTGGATTTGGGTAGGGATTGGGTTCAATCTGTAGATGGCTTTGGGCAGTGTGAACATTTTAACAATGTTAATTTTTCCCATCCATGAACCTGAGATGTCTTTCCGTTTGTTTGTATCTTTGATTTCTTTCAACACAGTTTTGTAGTTTTCATTGTACAGATCTTTCACTTCCTTGTTTAAATTTATTTTTAAATATTTTATTGTTTTCCATGCTATTGTGAATGGTATAATTTTCTTTGTTTCTTTTTCAGATGTTCCATTATTAGAATATAGAAGTGCAACTGATTTTTGTTGTTGATTTTATATCCTGCAACTTTACTGAATTCATTGATTAGTTTTAACAATTTTTTTAGTTAGTCATTGGGATTTTCTATGTATAAAATTGTATCATTGGCAGAAACGACAGTTTTACTTCCTTTCCAATTTGGGTGCCTTTTATCTTTGTCTTGCCTAATTGCTCCAGGTAGGATTTCCAGTACTATATTGAATAAAAGTGGTGAGATTGGCATCCTTTTCTTGTTGCTGATCTTAGAGGAAAAGCTCGCAATTTTTCACTGTTGAGTATAATGATAGATGTGTGTTTCTCATCTATGGCCTTTGTTATGTTGAGCTATGTCCTTCTATATCCAGTCTGTTGAGGGTTTTTATCATGAAAGGGTGTTGGATTTTGTCAAATGCTTTTTCTGAATCTATTGAGATGATCATGTGATTTTTATTTTTCATTCTATTGATGTGAATTATTACATTTATTGATTGGTGTATGTTGAACCATCCTTGCATCCCAGGGATAAATCTGAATTGGTCATGGTGTATAACCCTTTTAATGTGTTCTTGAATTTGGTATGCTAATATTTTGGTGGGAAGTTTTACGTCTATATTCATCAGGGACATTGGTCTATAGTTTTCTTTTCTTGTAGTGTCCTTATTTGGCTTTGGTATGAGGGTAATGCTGGTTTCATAGCTTGACTTTGGAAATGTTGCCTCCTCTTCATTCTTTAGAAAAGTTTGAGAAGGATTGGCATTAATTCTTCTTTAAATATTTGGTATAGTTCACCAGTAAAGCTGGTCTTTGGGTGTTCTGTATCGGGAAGTTTTTGATTACTGGTTCAATCTCTTTACTTGTTATTAGTCTGTTCAGGTTTTCCGTTTCTTCCTGATTCAGTCTTGGCAGGTTGTCTATTTCTAGGAATTTATCCATTTCTTATAGGTTATCAAATTTGTTGGCATATAATTGTTTATTAGAGTCATTTATGATCCCGTGTCTTTCTGTAGCATCATCTGTAATGTTTCCTCTTTTGATTCTAATACTCTACGTTTGAGTCTTCTCTCTTCTTTTATTAGTTAGTCTAGCTATAGGGGTTTGTTAATTTTGTTTATATTTTTGAAAAATCAGCTCTTAGTTTCATTGATCCTTTCTGTTGTTTTTCTAGTCTCTATTTCATTTATTTCCACTCTGATCTTTATTATTTCCTTACTTATACTAACCCTGGGTTTAATTTGTTCTTTTTTTTTAAAGATTTTATTTTTCCTTTTTTCTCCTCAAAGCCCCCTGGTACACAGTTGTGTATTTTTAGTTGTGGGTCCTTCTAGTTGTGGCATGTGGGACGCTGCCTCAGCATGGCCTGATGAGCAGTGCCATGTCCACGCCCAGGATCTGAATCGGTGAGAACCCAGGCCGCCAAAGCAGAGTGCACGAACCCAACCACTCAGCCATGGGGCCAGTCCCTAATTTGTTCTTCTATTTGTAGTTCCTTGAGGAGTAAATTTGGGTTATTTGAGATCTTTTTAATTTCTTAGTATATGCATTTATCATTATAAACTTTCCTCTCACAACTGCTTTTGCAGCATCCCATAGGTTTTGGTATATTGTGTTTTCATTTTCATTTGTTTCAAGATTTCTTTTTGTTTGTTTTTGGTGAGGAAGATTCACCCTGAGATAACATCTGTTGCCAGTCTTCTTTTTGCTTGAGGAAGATTGGCCCTGAGCTAATGTCTATGCCAGTCTTCTATTTTGTATGTGGGATGCCACCACAGCATGGCTTGATGAGCGGTGTGTAGGTCTGGGATCCAAACCTGCAAACCCTGGGCCGCCACAGTGGAGCGTGCCAGACTTAACCACTACAGCACCAGGACAACCTCTGTTTCAAGATATTTTTTATTCCCCTTTTGATTTCTTCCTTGACCCATTGGTTTTCAGAACAGTATTGTTTACTTTCCACATATTTGTAGGTTTTCCAGCTTTTCTCTTGTTGTTAATTATTAATTTCATACCATTGTGATCAGAAAAGATAGTTGTATGATTTCAGCCTTCTTAAATTTCCTAAGACTTGTTTTGTGTCCTATCATATGATCCACCCTGGAGAATGTTCCATGTGCACTTGAGAAGAATGTGTATTCTGCTGCTGTTGGATAGAATGTCTCCTAATTCCGTTTGATCTAAAGCGTGGTTCAGTTCCAGTGTTTCCTTGTTGATTTTCTGTCTGGATGATTTATCCATTGCTGACAGTAGGGTATTGATGTGCCCTACTATTACTGTATTGTGGTCTGTTTCTCTCTCTAGATCTGTTACTATTTGCTTAATATATTTAGGTGCTCTGATTTGGGTTCATATATATTTATGATTATTGTATCTTAATATATTGATCCCTTTTATCATTATATAGTGACGTCTTGATGTATTGATCCCTTTTATCATTATATAGTGACCTTCTTCATCCCTTGTTACTGTTTTTGGCTTAACGTCTATTTTATCTGATGTAAGTGTGACTACCCCTGCTTTCTTTTGGCTTCTACTTACGTGGAATATCTTCTTCCATCCCTTCACTTTGAGCCTATGTGTGTCTTTAGGGCTGAAATGAGTCTCTAAGGCAGCATGTAGTTGGATCTTGTTTTTTTATCCATCCAGCCACTCTGTGATTTTTGAATGGTGAATTCAATCCATTTACATTAGTTGATAATCGATATATGAGGGCTTACTACTGCCATCTTATTGATTGCTTTCTGGTTGTTTGGTATTTTCCTTGTTTCTTTTTCCCTCTGTTTCTGCCTATTTTTGTAAGTTGGTGGTTTTCCATGGTGATATGCTCTGCTTCCCCATTTGTTATGTTTTGTGGGTCTACTCTAGATTTTTGCTTATGGTTACCATGATGTTTAAATAATACATCTCATAGATAAAATAGTCTGTTTTATGCTGATAACAACTTATCTTCATTCCCCTATAAAGGCTCCCCCCTTTTACTCCTCTCCTTTTATGTTTTTTTTTTTTTTGAGCAAGATTGGCCCTGAGCTAACATCCACTGCCAATCCTCCTCATTTTGCTGAGGAAGAGTGGCCCTGAGCTAACATCCGTGCCTATCTTCCTCGACTTTATATGTGGGATCCTGCCACAGCAGGGCTTGATAAGCAGCAGTGCCTAGGTCCGTGCCTGGCATCCGAACTGGTGAATTCTGGGCTGCTGAAGCAGAACCTGCGAACTTAACCACTATACCAGCAGGCTGGCCCCGCCTTTATGTTTTTGATATCACAATTTACCTCTTTTATGCTGTGTATTTGTTAACAAATTATAGTAGCCTTAGTTATTTTTCATCCTCTTTTCCTTTAACTTTTTAAATTGGTTTTTTTTTTTTAAAGATTTTATTTTTTTCCTTTTTCTCCCCAAAGCCTCCCGGTACATAGTTGTATATTCTTTGTTGTGGGTCCTTCTACTTGTGGCATGTGGGACGCTGCCTCAGCGTGGTTTGATGAGCAGTGCCATGTCCACGCCCAGGATTCAAACCAATGAAACACTGGGCCACCTGCAGTGGAGCGCATGAACTTAACCACTCGGCCACGGGGCCAGCCCCCCTTTAACTTTTATACTGTAATTAAGTTGTTAATATACCAGCCTGGAGTTTTCTATTTCTCATTATAAATTTCCACTTTTACCAGTGTGTTGTACACTTCTGTATGTTGTCATGTTGCTAATTAGTGTCTTTTTGTTTCAGCTTGAAGAACTCATTTCAGCATTTTT
Organism: Equus quagga; assembly: GCF_021613505.1. NCBI lineage: Eukaryota > Metazoa > Chordata > Mammalia > Perissodactyla > Equidae > Equus > Equus quagga. Next base: position 81,665,653 of record NC_060272.1, read on the forward strand.
TGCAAGGGAAGTCTAGTGGTAATGAAATCCCTCAGCTTTTGTTTGTCTGGGAAAGCCTTTATTTCTCTCTCCTTCACATCTGAAGGATAACTTTGCCAGATAAAGTATTCTTGGTTGGCAATTTTTATCTTTCAGCATTTTGAATATATCATTCCACTCTCTCTTGGCCTAGAGGGTTTCTGCTGAGATATCCGATGATAGCCTAAAGGGGTTCCTTTGTTGATTACTTCATTTTTTCCCTGGTGCCTTTAAGATTTTTTCTATATCATTGATTTTTGACAGTTTCATTACAGTGTATCTTGGAGAAGGTCTTTTTGCATTGAGGTAATAGGGTATTCTATTAGCTTTGTAGACTTGGATGGCCAGGTCCTACCCCAGCTTTGTGAAGTTCTTAACTATTATTTCTTTAAATAAACTCTCTGCCCCCTTTTCTCTCTTTTCTTCTTCTGGGACACTAATAATTCGAATATTTGCCTTTCCAGCGGAATCCAGTAGCTCTTATGGCTTTTAAATCTTAGAACTCTTCTAACTGTAGTGTATTTCTATATTCCTATCCTCTAAGTCACTTATTCTTTCTTCTATCTGGTCTGCCCTGCTGTAGATGCTTTCTATTGCAATCTTCATCTCATTCATTGAATTCTTCTGCTCCAGAATTTCTGTTTGGTTCTTTTTTTATAATTTCAGTCTCTTCAGTAAAGAACTCTGTTCATTAATTTTATTCCTGATTTCATGGAATTGTCTTGAGTTCTCTTATAGCTTGTTGAATTTCTTCCTAATGGCAATTTTGAATTCTTTATTCAATAGATCACATATTTCATGCCTTTGAGTTCAGTTGTTTGGAAAATCAGCATTTTCTTTTCATGATATTGTATTTCTTTGATGTTTTTCATACTGTTTGTTGCAAAGTGCTTCTGTTTTCACATTTGAAGTAGCAGATACCCCCTTAACTAAGCTTTTATGACTTCTTTGGTTCGTACAATTCACCAGGATGGCGTTTAGAAACCTTTCTTTTGTATTCCAGAAGGTCGTGCTAAAGCTCAAGTTTGTGGTTTCTCCCTTGCCCACCAAATGTGGCCTATTTTCTGAACACTCTCCCTGTGTCTTGGAGCTTGTTCTTGTGGGTGCACTCCTGAGTGTGCACAAGGAGCCAGCAGCAGAGTTGGGGTGCTGTGGGGCAAAGCACTTGGGGCTTTGCAGGTCCCTGTGGGCCTGGTGGGGAGATCCTCAAGTCAGGGACTCCAGATGGCTTTTGGGTGGACTTCCTGCTGCTGTCCTGAAGCAGACAGCAGGAACCACATTCCTTCAAGACCCTGTGATATTATCTGTTCCTTCCCTTTCTCCTCCCTCCTCCTAGTCATGGAGGTCCCTCCTCACAGATCTGGGTGCTCTTGGAGGGAAAGAGGTTTCTCCAGCCACAACTGCTTTTGCTTTCCACCTCTTCCTTGGGAGAGGTCATCGCTGCCACTGCCAAACAGCTTAATGTGCAGCGTTGCCTTAGGTTGGAGGCAGTGCTGGCATCTCCCTGAGGCAGGATGGGCTTCTACAAATGCTCTCCTGCCTGTGGGTGTCTGCGCAGCTTTGCTCTTCGGGTTTTTCTCCAGTCGCAGTGAGTGGGGGTAGGGTGGGTTCAGCAACTCCCTTGGATCCACAGCCCTTACTGAGGCCTTGTTTGTTTTTAGATGGACGGGTGGGCAAGAATCCTCCCAGATCCCTTGGTTAAGGTGCTGAGGCACTTTTGTTTGGTTATGGACGTCTAATTAGTTGTTAAAAAAGATGAGAGAAAAGAGAAATGACTTACACCACCGTGATGCCGACGTCACCTTAAAAATTCCCCAAATTCCTATTTTAAAGTGGTTGAATTTCAGGTTTTTTCCTTTATGGGTAGTGCCTCTTAAGTCTTTCCCTATCTTGAGTTCATAAACATGTCCTCCTATATTATCGATACCTAACCATTCCAGCTCTGTTGATGAAATAGTTTGCTCTTTCCCAACTTTCATGTTATATGTAATTTTATAAGGTATGTATTTCCAGTGCTCACAATGATGCACACACCCTAGGAGTCCGAGCCCTCTGCTCCTGCTCACCTCTCCTTGCTCCTCCCAGTGAGAATATGCTCAGGGGCTTCAGGGTAATGTTTGTGAACACCTTGAGAGAGTTAAGCTTGGAATCCTGGCTCTGCCTTTTATTAGTTGACAGCCATGGCAAGTTATTTAACCTCCCAGCCCTGATTTCCTGACCTATAAAATGGAGTGTTGGTCTTCTGTGGGGATGGTGGTTATGAGAGTTAGAAATGATGTAACACAGAGCTCAAAGGGTAGTGCATGGGTTGCTTTGCACTTGTGAGGTGGAGGAAGGTGTTGTGCATTTGCCATGTCCAAAACTCAGTGCTCCTTTTATTGCCGGAACCCAGTCCACCACCGCCTGTTTGCTCAGGCCAAAACTTCTGTCTCTGTGGATGCCACACAAGCCTTCCCATGTGCTGCGGCCTCGTGACTGCAGTCCACCTTGCTTTGTCTCTAGTCTGTTCTCCCTGTGGTGTCCAGCATCCATTCTAGTTTTTAATATGAGGCAGATCCTGGCACTTGCTTGAAACCTTTCAGATTTGAGAGTGTTTATAATATGAGCCACTGGCATATAGGAAGAAAATATTAGAACTTCAATATACTTTTAAAAATTCACCTCCGTTTGTTGTTGGTGGTGGTGCTGGTAGTAGGGGGTGTATGCTTATTTATAATGTATGTGTTACTAATGCAGCATAGCATTGGGGTGTTGGTCATGATCTGTAAAGTTTAGACCTAGCCATTAGGTCTAGATTGTCATTAAATCCTGTTATTTTTCAAGCCAAATTCTCTGTGTATTCTTGGATGCTTCTGTCATCTCTACCCCACATGTAGCCTCTAAACTTCTTGTGATTGTCTCCCAGATGCCTTTGGGCCCATCTGTTAGGTTAGTGGAGCACCTGTCTTGTACTCCAGATTGTAAACTATCAGAGAACAGGTGTTGTCTTTGCCTTTCTTGGTCACCCAGGACTTAAGTAACCTGAATAAATATTGGAACTTATATAATGAAGAACTACAAATTAACAAAGGAAAATATTACGACTTCCTTAATTTAATGGGTAAAGGACAGCAATTCACAAAAGGTCATAAAATAAGAAAATGTTTGACCATAATATTAAGTAAATTTAAAACTTGGAATTAAATATTAAAACTAACTGACAATTATATTCTAACAGGCAATCCATCTCGAAGATCCAAGTCCGTGCCTCCTTGTGATTTAGGCAGTTCGGATAAGGGACAGGTAAATCTCTTTATATTTTTATATATTCAAACATAGATTACTCAGGATTGAAATTGATTAGTTAACTGACTTAAGTTTCTAAGCCATTTACAAAGGAGGCTTTTACTTAACATTGTGAATGTTTTCTGTAGAAAACTAGTCATAGAATCCTCTAATTAGTAGAATCTGGCTTTTGGAAGTAAGTGTAAGTTTTAGCTGCTTGAACTGTCATCACATGTCCTTTGGGACAGATGAGTGCCTCTTGTCCTTACAGACTGCCTCACCCAGGGAGCTCCCTGAACCAGCGGACTTCCCAGATCCCGACTATAAAGAGGAGGATGAAAAAGAGGAGAAAGAGGAAATTCAGGGAGAAATCAGTCATCCTGATGGAAAGGTTAGAAATTTTTTTAAAAATAGTAAATACTATAAAAAATAAACAGGGTTAAAATAGAGTTGAAACACTTAGATTCTAAAATAATTGATCTTTCAGACTGTTGATGGGGCTTGAAGACCTGCGGTACTTTGGGCGTGACCTCGGCTTAAACCTTCGGATTCCTCTGAAAAGACAGTGTGCATTTAGTTGCCATTTCTACTTCAGAGATGCAGCTGGAGAAGGGATACAGTCCCTTTGTTTAAACTCTTTGTTCTTCCAGACAAAGCTAAAAAGCCTTTGTAATCCTTTACTTTTAAAAATACTTTCAAAATACTTTTTAAAAGCCTCAGTTCTAGGCCTGCTGTTTCCTGCGGCCTTTCTTAAATAGAGCCTGGGTCACGTGTCTCTCTCTCCATCTCTAGCCTGCACAAGTTTATTCTTGGGCATCAGCAAGGTTTGGAGTGGGAAGACTGCCTGGCTGGGTATTCCAGCTCCGAGGAGGAATGAAAAAGGAAGGGACATAAACAGGGTTTGTTACTGGGGAGGTGATGAGGGAATGTTTTCTCAGGTTTATAAAACATTTACTTTTCCAAATACCCTCATCGAATCCATTTTAATTGAAATTTTAAGGCCAGAGTTTACTGCTAGTCTTGAGGAATGAGGGAAGGACAAAGAACAAGTGAGAGGAAGTAGTTCGACTTCCTGTACGAACTCTACTCTAGGGTAACAAATTGTCGATGTGGCAGGGTTTCCTGTGATAGGAGAATTCCAGCTAATAAATGGAAAAGGAATGAGAAGGAGACCCATCAGTTTGCAACCTCTAATGAGGTAAAGGATCTAGGCAGCAGTCACCACTGACTCCTGACACCGCAGATGAAAGGTGGACGGGGTCTCAAGGCAGGTCTGTGACCCATCAGGCCTGGGGTCGGGGAGACAACTGCATACCGTGCTTCTGAACCTGTTGCCACAGCAGCTCACAGCAGCACCTAGAAAGTATTCTTATCAGAATAATTCCACTGGAGGTTAATCAAGCCTCTAGGTCTAACTACTAGCTTTTTCAAGGAGGTACAGGGGATGTAAGAACATGTTAAATGACATGATAATGGGAAAGCAGTCAAATCCAGAATGTGAGCAATGTTCAGGGACCCAGTTCCTTCAACAAGTAATTGGCATTGAAGAGGAGGAAAGGACGAGACTGTTAAAATTGAGATTTAAGAAACACATCAACCCAGTGTTGTGAGGATCTTGTTTTGATCCTGATTGAAATAAACTGTAAAAAGCCTTTTTTGTGAATTTAGGGAAAACAATACGGATGGTTATGATATGATGAAGGAATTATAGTTTGTTAGGGCTGATCTTGATTTGGTTACATTAAAAATCCTTCCATTAGAGATATCTACTGCAGTGTTTACAGATGTCTGCCGTTTGTTTTAAAAAAACCTCCACCAAAGAAGGAGTTTAGGGGTAATAGGTGACATAAGAATGGTGATGTGGTGATACTTAAAATTGATTGTTGTGAGTTTATTAACTTGCTCTCCTTTTGGGAGAATTTTTTTTTTTTTTGAGGAAGATTAGCCCTGAGCTAACATCTGCCAATCCTCCTCTTTTTTTTGCTGAGGAAGACTGGCCCTGATGTAACATCCCTGCCCATCTTCCTCTACTTCATATGTGAGACGCCTACCACAGCATGGCTTGCCAAGCAGTGCCATGTCTGCACCCGGGATCCGAACTGGTGAACCCCAGGCTGCCAAAGTGGAACATGTGAACTTAACTGCTGCGCCACCAGGCTGGCCCAATTTTTTACGGTTTATTATGAAAAATTTCAAAGTAGGCAATTAGGAAGAGAATTAGGGATATTTTTGTCACATGGTCTCAGGAGGAAATCTTACATATATTGATAATCTTGTTTGTTTTGTAGATAGAAAAGGTTTATAAGAATGGGTGCCATGTTCTCTTGTTTCCAAATGGAACTCAAAAAGAAGTGAGTGCAGATGGGAAGACTGTCACCGTCACTTTCTTTAATGGCGATGTGAAGAAGGTCATGCCAGACGAGAGAGTGGTAGGTCTCCATGGGGGTGTTTTTCTTCACAGCTTGAACTTCTCTAAGAAAAGGCCTACTGACTTCGTGTCTTTACAGATCTACTACTATGCGGCTGCCCAGACCACGCACACTACTTATCCTGAAGGACTGGAAGTCTTACATTTCTCAAGTGGACAGATAGGTAAAAACTTGCTCTGCCTTCTCCTTATTAAATTCTTCCTTTCCTTTAAAAATGAAATACTTATAGTAACCTTTTTTAAACAGAAAAACATTTTCCAGATGGAAGAAAAGAAATCACATTTCCCGACCAGACTGTCAAAAACTTATTTGCTGATGGACAAGAAGAAAGTGTTTTCCCAGATGGCACAATTGTCAGAGTCCAACGGTATGATCCCTGTCAAATTTGTTTCTAGAGTCTCCATTTTCGTAGTTCAACTTTTATTACCAATTGAATTTTTATAATCATAATCAAATTTCAGTGAGTTCAGAAGTGGGCAAAGATAGACGCTAAGAGCAGGTGAGTTCACAATTAGTTTGGGACACACAGATCTCAAGACTTAAAGGGAGTGTGCACAGCACCTCAGGAAAGGAGGAGGGCAGGTACTTATTTAGAAATAATTTGTTGAAGTCTGAAAACAGTGAATGAGACACAAGGAAGGAGAGCTTCCCTGTCAGTTTTTAAAATAACCCAGCACAGGCAGCTGCGTTTAAGTTAGACCTTCTCTTCTCTTGCCTGTAGTTGATGTTCTGGGTCTCCCTGTCCCAGCCTGATCAGCACTTTATTGTCCGGCCTCCTGGACCCAATTCTTTAAAGTCAGCAACCTCTTTGTTTATCCTTGTAAGTGTTAGATTTCTTGAAGTTAGAGACTTCTTCTTGAAGTGACTTCTTCAGTCCACAATACAGAGAGCATCTTATCATCACCGTTTTAATTAAAAGCATGGTGAAGGTTTGTCAAATCCAGTGTCCCGTTTTTAGTTTCCACCCTCCTCTCCTGGAGAATGACAGTTGAGTGCCCATTAACTTCTATACAACTAATACATCATAGGTGCATTTAACTAACTTGAATTCTATGATATAAACTTGGCCAAAAAAAAAGGTAAGAACATGAATTCAAATAATGTAGGAACTTCTTATGGTCCTCAGTGTTTTTCCCTTAACCTAGCCTTGAAAGTATCTGGTGCTCAACTAAATAAATAACAATTCGTTCTAAAATTTGAGGAAAATCTTGTGTACACTATACTTTGATTTCAGAAACTTTTCAATGTCTTTTAACTGTTTGAAATTTTCTATAATAAAAAGTAGAGAAAATAATATGAAAACCTCCATGTACCCATCTATCCATTTTCAAGTATTAACTCATAGCCAATCTTTTTTCATCCACACTCAAGCAAATCCCAGATAATATATTAGTTCATTCACGATTATCTTTTTGACATATAATTGACATTACTTTCAGGTGTACAACATAATGATTTGATATTTGTATATACTGCGAAATGATCACTACAATAAGTCTAGTTAACATCCATCACCACAGTTAAAAAATTTTTTTTGTGATGAGGACTTTTAAGATTTACTCTCTTAGTAACTTTTAAATCTGCAATTCATTCAGGATTATTTTGGCTTTTTTCACTAACAGCCATGGTTCTTAGACTTTAGTTTACATTAAAATCACCTGGAAGGATTGTTCACATGCAGATTGCTGGGCCCCACCCCAATGATTTGCATTTGTAATGCGTTCTCAGGTGATGCTGACCCCTCGGCCAGGGGCTGCACTTTGATGATGGCTTTTAGTCCAACATTTGTATGTGGTACAAAGCCATTACCTTCATAAAAAATGTGAGAAATAACCAAAATAGAAAAAACCACTCTCCTGAGAAATGGTGATTCCCAATCTTTAGCCCTAGCTTTGTGTTTCTAATGGTACATTATACCTGTGTTTAGGGGTTTCGTTTGACTGTCCCACAGGCAATTGACTTGGTATTAACTATTTCCCATATTCTGCTTCTGTGTTCCATTGCTTCAAAACAAGACTGAAATCTGATCATGGCTCTTCCCAGGGACATAGCTCTCTAGGCACTCATAGCACTGAGGTGGCTTTTAACTTAGAAGAATAAGGGTCCAAACCGGAAGCCATATTTTAATACAACACCCAATTTTTTAGAGGTAGAAGACACATGAAATTGGAAGAAGCACCCTACGCATTTTGTGGTGAAAACAAATTTATTAAACTTTTCATGGGCACTTATAAGTGCTAAGCTGATAACTGGAACTTTCAGCCTGCAGCAGAAACACTGTGGAAAGAATTTGTAAAGAAGGTCTTGTGCTGGGAAAAACACCAAGGGATGTTCTAGAAGAAATAACTGCCAGAATCAAAAATCTGGCAGTTTTTAAAATCATTTTCCTGTTGTATATTTCATATTTTTAAAGAAATTAAATTCTATTTTAAATTTCCAGAGATGGCAACAAAATCATCGAGTTTAATAATGGCCAAAGAGAACTACATACTGCTCAGTTTAAGAGACGGGAATATCCAGATGGCACCGTTAAAACTGTATATACAAATGGTCATCAAGAAACAAAATATACATCTGGTCGAATTAGAGTTAAAGACAAGGATGGAAATGTTCTAATGGATACAAAATTGTAATGATCCTTGTGTGCGACTAATCATGAAATAACACTAACTTGATTTTCTTGTTAAAAAATGTACATTTCTTGTGGGCTCTGTGTTTAATTTATATAAACTCTCTCTGTATGTATAAATGGAACAGATTATGTTTGGATTATAAAATAAAACTCTATAGCTTCTTTTTATAATCTTTGAAATACACCAGGACAGCTTTCATTTTTAATTCACCTATCCTGTCTTTCTACTATTAAACGCATGACTAAGGAAAGCATTATTTGTCATAAACTGGATAGACTTTAAAAATAAGTGGGTGCTTTTATTGGTTGGAGATGGTTATAAAAACCAAGAAGTACAAGAAATGCTGTATCACATAGATTTTCCATGGGCACATCAGCCGTAGAACAAAGACCTAACAGAAAGTTTACTCAAGGAGTGAGAGAATTTCTCCACTCAAGACATCACTGTGTTCAGTTAGTACTCAAATTAAAGCATTTTAACTACTACAGAGGTGCTTTTAATTGTAATAGACTGGGAAGTTAAAACAACAAATGAATACAAATGGGTCAAACAGTAAAACAGGTAGAAAAGTTCATTCTGTGAGAACAAAACCGGTCAAAATGGGACACGTAAGAATGGAGAGGGTGTGGAAGATGACTAGCCAGTGTTTACTGACTGACCACACGCACCTTGACGCTACAGCCTGTAAGACTACGGGCTGACAGAAGCGAGATGTCCCTGAAGGAAGAGCAGGTCACCTACATGAAAAGACAGTAATTACAGGATGGTCCAGGCACTCAGTGCAGTATGACAAGGGTGTTGCCACTGACTCAGGTTAAAAAAAAAAAGCTAGATGTATTAATTCTTGGTGTTTTAAGAACTGAATGTGAAAAAAGTTTAAAACTTTTCAAAGAAAATGAGTTATACATATTACCTCAGGATAGAGAAAGACTTTTAAATGAGACAAAAGACAGAAACCTTAATTAAAAGGTTAATAAATGAGTGAAGTTTGTTTGCCTCAAGATACCACAAAAATGAGAAAAGCTAAGCCATAGACTAGGAAAAGATACATATACCTCACAAAGGATTAATATCCAGAATATATAAGGACTTCCTACAAATCAATAAGATAATTACAAACAACTCAATAGAAAAATGGACAAAGGATATGAAAAAGCCATAAACAAGTGACTAACCACTAAACCAGTGAATGCATTTTAAGGTATGAGATACCTTTCGATACTAGCATCCTATACCAGCAAATAATGGTCTGGCCACGCCATGTGTTGGCAAGGAACTCAGACTACTGATGGTGAAGTAAATTGATAAAATCACTTTCTGGAAAGCAATTACCCCATGACCTAGTAAATTCCACCACTAAGTATATGTACACCCCTCACATGTACACAAGGGGTCCTCAGAAGAGTATCTGTAATGGAGGAAAAACTGGTAACAATCTACGTATCTAGCAACAGAATAAATTATATGCACAGATGGCTATAACAGTCAAAGTGAATAAAATAGACCTATGTATACCAATATGGATAAACAGTGGAAATAGAAAAAAAGGTAATTGTGTGATACTGCACACCTTTAAAAATATACAGAGCAATATGTTGTTTATGGATGGATTCAAATACAGTAAAATTATAAAGACTTATAGAAGAATGATAAACACCAAATTCACAATAGCGTTCACTTCTAGAGGGAAGAGAATGATTGGGGAAGGGTATTACAAGGGCCTACAAACGTACTGACAATGTCATATTTCTTGGGCTGAATATACATTAGTTATAAAATGAACTAAAATGGTCTTTTTCATCATATGCCTAAAATACTTCTTTTCAAAATTATAATAAATAGAAAATATTTGAAAGCAAATATTTATTAACTGTTATTTCAAGCAATTCCTAACAGTTCAACATGTAACAAAAGTGGGAGGGGGAAAAAAAGGCTAGCACTATTGCAGAACAAGTTGAAAAAACTAAGCCTCAAATGGTCTACATATAACAGAAAGCTTTCTTCTGGGCTGCTGTAGGTGTTCTGCACTGGGTACCTGAAGAACAAAATTAGTGTTATTTTAAACTTTTGCTTAATGCTAACGTTCAAGTCCAGTTACTGAATCACTTGTTACATTTACATGAATGGATAGAGTTAGCTGGTTACCCAAGTACTTTCATAACTTTGTTATTAGGACACTGATTGTTCAATGGTGCTATATGCACACCACATAGTTATGTGTTTAAATGTTTTATAGTGCCCACAACTGTCTGGTACTATGAACTGAATCGTGATAGCCATTCCAAGCATTCTTACAGATATGGAACCTGTTTTGATACTGGTATTCAATAGGTAGGTGAGAAGGACCTATGAAAGACAAATCTAGAAGAGAGATTCTTGCTGAGCTTTGTTGTCATCCCTTTGAGAAATCAAGGAAAGTCCAAAGGTGCTTTTATGGGCAATTTATCGTTAATCTCTGCTGTGTTAGTCACATGCTTCTGCTGATTACAAGGGTAAACAAGTCATGATACTTACTTACATCATTCATCTTGGTCTGCGAGCCCCATTTCTACTAATGACATATGAACTGGATACTGTTCATCTTCATATAATGTCACTATTTGTTCTGGCACCTGAGCCTAAAATTAAAAGACATACAGGTTTCCCCTGCTATCTGAAAGGTCGCTTTACACCACTTCACTTTTATGAAAGACCTACATTAGTACCTGTTTTCGCTAACCAAAGGAAATCCAAGGAGGACTTTTGCTTTTATGAAAAAAGGCAAAAGTGAAAACAGCGTTCAGCGTGTGTTCCGCAGCGAGCCGTCACTGGGGCAGCGCACCCCAGCAGCGAGCGCGGCCCCGCCAGGCGCCTTCCCTGGAGCCACACTCGGCATCGCAGCCTCGAGCTGCCAGTGTCTGTGAGCATCTGGGCTTTGTCTCCAATTATTCTGGTAGGTTATTTGTTGGTTTTGGGAACGCTCAAAAAATTTTCCCGTATAAATGAGTGGTAATAGCTTCTTCACTTTAACCATTTCAGCTTACGAAAGGTTTCATGGGAACGCTCTACTTTCAGATCACGGGGAATGCCAGTAGTTGTCAAGAAAACACAATAATGTCTTTGCTGCATTTAACCTCCGACATCTGGCAGGAGGGAAAAGCCATTCTCTAAGTTTATTATAATTTATACTGTCTCCTTTCAAAAGGTGTTTGTGATGCTTTCTGCTAAATCCCAGTCTTTCCATTCTACTTCATTTAAAATGTAACTCCTCCCCAAAGTTTTCCTAGATTGAGCCAATGGGCTTTAACACTACGATCCCTATTAAAATTCATTTACATTCTGCACACAAAGCTTATACCTTTATGCATAAACTGACCAAAGTTTGAATGTTGCTCAGAGAGGTGAATAAATACATATCTATAAGAATACTTACTGGCCCTGTCTGTGTTTCAGTGGTTTTTGAGAGAGACCCTGCATAAGCTGTTTTCACCACTCTGCACACACAGAAGCATGATATGTACAGAGGTTTCCAAAAAGCACTTTCTAGTAACAGCATTGTAACATTAGGAGTTCATTCTTGTCACAACCACTACATTAGGAATCCCCAAATCCTGGTTCGCCCAGTCAGGGCATGTGAAGCAGAAATAACAGTGGTGAGGACTGAGTTGAGGTGAATTAAAGAGTAAGTCACCGCCACACCACTCCAGCTGACTGTCACTTCACAAGGGAGCTCTAGGATTCCTCGATTTTATAACCCTTCATTAGAAGTCAGAAATACAGATTTTTTTTTTGGTAAAAATTTTCCAATTTTAAAACAATGTGCACTAAAAAAACATGGGTGCAGGCCAGATTCTGTCTGTGGGCTACCCCTTTGTGACAAGCTAAGCCTCTGAAGAAAGCATATTTATACGAAACACGATCTGGAATTTCTTATTTGAAACCTTTGATACAGGTTCTACTGTATTAATTCAAAATTAGTACATTATGATATTAGTACAATTCAAGCCTTTCTATGACTTTCACCAGAAATCCCATTCTGGGCTTTCCTACTCATCTTTTAGGATACAATTCAAATGTCACTTCCTTGTCCTGTTTATTCACTTATTCAGTAAGTGCTTGAGTGCCTGTTAAAGTGCTCCAACACCATATCCTGATCTCTCTGGATGGAAATAGCTATTCCTGCTTCTTGCATGCCCCCCAAAGTTACCCAGTATAGTACTTATGCTACCTCCTATTACTGGTTTACATATGTTTCCCTCATTGACTTACAAGTGCTTTGATTACAGGATACTCAGCTTGATTATTTTTATCTTAGTCATTACATCAACGCTGTTTTATGTCATTGTATGGCTAATAAAGTTTGTTAAATGTAAACTAAGACATCACTTTAACAAATCTTAAAATTAATCCTATAGTATTTACAGCTTTGTATGCTTTAGTTAAAGCATTTTTGCATTTAGAGTTGCATAGATAGAAAACATTTTAGAAAGTTAATAGGGACCCTAGAAATAGCTTTAAAAGGATTTTGGCTAATTAAGATGGATATTTACCATAGAAGAAGCATAAAGTTGTTTTCCTTGAAGACAGTCTATCATAGCCCACAGTGCTTCCATGCTCCATTTGGGACAATATGGTATTCTTGTCTTTCCTGACTCTCTCAAGGGAGGTTTAAACCCTGCCAAGAGAACTTTTATGGCTCGGGCTGGATACTGCATAAGGTGAAGAGGAATTTGACGCAATCTGTCACAAAATCAAAATTAATTTAAACTGTCTAGAATGTCACAAAATTCTCTAATAGCTAAAACTATAAAACATAGAGGAAATGTTTATGACATTGGATTTGGCAGTGATTTCTTGGACATGACACCAAAAGCACAGGCAACAAAAGGAAAATAAACTGGACTACATCGAAATTAAAAGTTGTGCAAAGGACACCACAGAGCGAAAAGGCAACCTACATTAAAAAATAGACATTTCTCCAAAGAAGATACATAAATGGATAATAAGCACATGAAAAGATGCTCAACATCACTAATCATTAGGGAAATGCAAATCAAAGCCACAGTGAGATACACCACACACCTATTAGGATGGCTACTATCAAAAAGACTCCAGAAAGTAACAAGCGTTAGAGAAGATATAGAGAAAAACTAGAACCCTTGGACACTTGGTGGGTAAAATGGGAAATGTAAAACGGTACAGCTGCCATGGAAAACAATCTAGTAGAATGAGCATATGATCCAGCAATTTGACTTCTGAGTATATATATATATACCCAAAATAACTGAAAGCAGGGTCTTGAAATACTTGTACACCCATGTTCATAGCAGCATTATTCACATTAGCCAAAAGGTGGAATCAACCCAAGTATCCGTCAATGGATGAATGGTTAAATAAAATGTATATAAATACAATGGAATATTATTTAGCCTTAAAAAAGGAAGAAATTCTGACATCTGCTATAACTTGGATGAACCTTGAGGACATTATGCTAAGTGAAATAAGCCAGTTACAAAAAGACAAATACTTGTATGAGATACCTACAATAGTCAAATTCATAGAGACAAAGTAGAACGGGGAGGGGGAATGGGGAATTGTTTTATGGGTACAGAGTTTCAGTTTTGTAAAATGAAAAAAGTTCTGGAGACTGGTTGCACAGCAATGTGAGTACAGTTAATACTACTTAACTGTACATTTAAAAATGGTTAAGATGGTAAATTTTATGATACAAGTATTTTACCATAATTAAAAAATATATCACAAACAAAAAATGGAAAATAACAGTGTTGGCAAGGACGTGGAGAAATTGGCATCCTTGTTATTGCTGGTGGGAATGTAAAATGGTACAGCTGCTGTGGAAAAGTTTGGCGGTTCCTCAAAAAGTTAAACAGAGAATGACCATTTGATCCAGCAATTCCACTTCCAGGAATATACCCAAAACACCTGTGAAAGCAGGGACTCAGACAGACATCAGTTCTCAGCAGCAGCACTCACAGCAGCCAAAAGATTGGCGACAACTCAAGTGTCCATCAACAGATGAGAAGACAAACAAAATGTGGTATATAAATACAATGGAATATTCTTTACTGATAAAAATGAAATTCTGATACGTGCTACAATTGATGAACCCTGACACAAGCATAAACCCTGTTTAATGGGTATAGAGTTTGTTTGGGATTATGAAAATGTCCTGAAAATGGATAGTGGTGATGGTTGCACAACACTGTAAATGTATGTAATGCCAGTTAATTGTATACTTAAAGATGGCTAAAATAGTAAATTTTATGTATATTTTACCACAGTAAAATAACTTTTAGATTAAAAAACATTTTCTCTATATAAACAACTTTAAAATAGCTTTTTTCTTTTAAAAGAAGAGACAAAAATCTAACCAGTAAGTGTTAAAAAAAAAAAAAAAAAACAACTAAGAATCCTAATTCAACTAAGTTGATTTTTTTTTACCTGTTTATTGTCAGCTTTTCAGTTGATCCATAATCAACAAATTGTACCAGGACAGCTAGAGGATTAAATTCTTTAATGGAAACAATTTTTGCTCTATACCATAAGCCATCATCATATTCTGCAAGGCAGGGCATTTCTGTAAAGACAGAATAAGGAAAAAAATCACATGGCCTTTTATTTTCTTAGAAAAAACATTTTTAGAAATACAGTAAAGTACAAAGAAAATGTAATCACTACATACCCATTATTCAGAATTAAACACTCAACAGTTAGCCACATGCTGGCTTGTGCTTTTTTTTCCTGTTTATACTTTATAAACCTTGTTTTTCCAATTCCTAAGAGTTAAGCTTTTAAGGAAGACACTTCTCTCATTCTTAAGAGTTTCTAGTTCTTCTACAGCCCATGGCTTACATCATCCTTCCAACACCTCCACCTCTTATACTCCCTAAATGTCTTTCCATTTGGGCCATCATCTTCTGCAAAGGATAAATGGTTTCTGCTATTCCTGCTTTCAATTTTGTCCTCCTCCAATCCATTCTCTATAAAACCACCAGAATTAAATTGAAAAAAACTTCAATGACATTGCTCCCTTCTTTAAAATTCTTCAATGGCATCTTAACCATCTGCAACATCAAGTCCTTATTAGCACTGCAATTTACAGAGTTCTTCACAATCTACTCCCAACCAACCCCTACCACATATCCTCAGGGTGTTACCTAAATAGAATTATTTTAGCTCACAGCTATTCCCCCTATCTAGAATGTTCCCATATGCCCTTCTTTTATGATAAACATCAACTCTTCTTTCAAAGATCAGCTCCAACATGACCTTTATAGAGCCCTGCCTACTCCTAGCCACTGTTTTCTCTGTGGTCCTTGTGGTACTATGCATGCACCTTTAACATAAGCTCTCATTTTCATACAGTACTGGGCTTACATGTTCCTTCTGGGCTAGCCCACTAGTTCTTATATGCACAACTGTAGTGTGTATTCCAACATGGTACCTGGTACAAGCAATCGCTCAGTAAAAAGTCTTCTAATGAATGCTAGACTTGAGTAAAATTGTGGAAAAATTAGTATAGTATGTACTCCATTCTCTTCATACACTTTCAGGGTTCAGCATAGATGGACTATACTTCAGGTCCCCATCTTGCTCTCCTTCCACCAGCCCTCCCTTGTTTACGTTATCATATTCTCTTACACAATTTCCACAAAGAAAAGTGTTGTGGGAAAGTGGCATTTAAATACTACATGACTCTAATGTACAAAGATATTTTATTTCAAATGATTTTTGTTGAAGAGTTGTAAACAATTTCTTGAGTATACAGAGAGGTTATCAACAGAAGAGTAAAGAGTCTCATCTAATGGAGCTGTCTGCACAGTGAACAACTGACTGAATCACTGTTAACAGTTCCTTCCAACTTTTACCATTTCCAGCCTTAAAACAGCTGAGGGGGGCTGGCCCACGGCCGAGTGGTTAAAGTTCTGTGTGCTCTGCTTTGGCAGCCCAGGTTCTCAGGTCTGGTTCCTGGGTGTGGACCTACACCACTCATCAGCCAGGCTGCAGCGGTGTCTCACATACAAAACAGAGGAAGACTGGCACAGACGTTAGCTCAGAGTGAGTCTTCCTCAAGTGAAAAAAAACAAAAAACATGGCTGAAGTTTCATCTGAAAACAGAACTTAAAAAAACCCCACATAGGTGTCATGATATTTTAACCCACAAAACAGCTCCTTCAATATAAATTTCTTATCAAATGTACATATTTAATAGGCACTTGCTTACGAATCAACTTGTACATATGCATACTTATAAAAACTTTTGTTGAATAAAATACTACAGCAAAATGCACAAAGTATAGCTCCATGAATTATCATGGAGTATCGTATCATGCCTAGATTTTTTATGTGACTTCTCTTGAAGCAAGGACATAATAAGGAAGGAATTGTTTCCTTCAGACTATAAATGTGAGTTTACAGAAAGAAAAAATGAGTTTATTCTTTCACTCATTCAACAAATATTTATGAGCACCTACTTGTGCCCTCTAACTGCTGGTGACATGGCCGTGCAGAGCCCCGTCAGTGCTCTTTACACAGGAGATGGGGAGGGACGAGGAACGGGGCAGAGCCAGGACTGCTGCTGAGTTCAGGGCAGCATGCAGACCTGCGACACGGGGAGAGGCGAGCAGAAGCCAACCCTCTCTGCCGCCTGGGGAAGAACCTCCCCAGCAGAGGGGGTGCAGAGTGCAGTTCTCCTCCTCTGATATGGACAAGATACCAAGAGCAAGGACAGCTCTGCCTAGCACACGCGGACCAGATACACAGACACTACTCTTGGTGTTCGCCTGTTGACAACACCAGTAACTGGATGCATTTTGCTCATAGGACAATCACACATATTTAGTAAAGATGGCTAAGAATAGATTAGAAAGAAAAAAAGACAGCAGGATGTGACCTATCCTGACAGGCTGGACACAATCTGACCTCCCCTGCACCTCCAGAATTATCGGCTCAGAAGGCTTTTAATTAAAATTACTGCCTTTGAGGGCTGAATGACAACTGACAATCTGAACTACTGGCAAAACCTCAGGCTTAGACAAATCATTTTTATGCAGTCAGTTTTCCAATGCAGCCTGAGTTTTGGAAAATAAAAGTGTCCCCAGGCGGTTACTTTCCTTCTCTTAGTTCACTTAAAGAAAACGGGGGAGATCCTCTCCAGAGTGCAGCGAGGACTCAGAGATCACGCACAGAAGGTGAGCGCAATAAAAACATCAGCGAACGTCAGACACAACCCGAGCTCATCAGCTCATTAAAATAAAACATCTGTTTTCTTCAGAATCCCATTTTACTCAGAAAATCTAGTATACCTGTTCTGAAGTCCGTCAGAGGAGGAAATGTCTCCACATTCTTATTAAACCTCCGCAGTGCTTCATCAAGGCTCTGAGACTCAGATTCCCAGCTGACTCCACTGTCATCTGTGTCACTATGCTGGTTACACAGATTACAATTTTCTACAGAATCAAGGCAAATATACACCTAAGTAGGGGGAAGGGAAGGAAAAAACTTTCAAATTGTGTAATTGTTAGTATTCATTTATATAGACAAAAACATCACAGGAGACACCCTCCAACGATGGTCCCAATGACCCCTTGTGGAGCTCCCCTCCCACATCATACTGTTACCAGGGGAACTCTGACCCGAGCAACCGGCTCTTGCCCTTCCTCGGGTTTCTTCCTCTATTCGGTGTCACAACTTTGAAAGGGAAGCCAAAGCTGAGCATTCAATAGGCCAAGTTTTATTCAATGGCCAAATAATGGAGAAGTCAGTGGGCTAGGTAACAATACTAGAGTTGATCTTTGTGACCAAAAGGACACCACCAAAGTGACAGAATGTGACTGCTGTCTTGGTGGTGCTCTATGATGGCTGTCTCAGGGCAGCACGCAGGCTGTGAGATGCCCACAGGGCGAGGAGCTGAGCCCTCAGCCGAAGCCATGTGAGCCTTTTGGAAGTGGGTCCTGCGGCGCCCTCCTCCACCCAAACATCTCGATCGTAAACTTACGAGAGATCTTGAGCCAGTACTTAATTAAGCAGCTCCTGGATTCCTGACTCTCATGTGTGTTGTTTTAAGCTGCTAAATTTGGAGTAATTTGTTAAGCAGCAATAACTAACTAATACAAAAAAAATGACTATAAAAACCAACAACAGTCTGCTCGCTGATGAAATTAGAGAGCAGACTCTTGCCTTGCCTGGCAGAGAATGGCTTACTATGTAAAATGGCTGAAGGAACTGCTGGTGCTACTCGTCATTTCTTTCTTGTTAGCCAAGGACATTTAATTGAATTTCCTTTGGTGTACTTATTTATTCAATATTTATTGAGTACCTACTAGATATCAGGCAGTATTCTAGGTTATGGGGACACATCAGTGACCAAAACTGACAAAAATCCCAGTCTTCAGGGCGTTACATTCTAGTGGGGAAAAGTAGACAAATAGTGTAAGAACGTGGCCTAGCATATTCGAAGGTGATAAATGGTGTGGAAAAAACAGAGCAGGGTGAAGAGAATCTAGAACTCAGCATAGGAAGAGGATGGGCAATGAGATGTTTAAGACTCCATAGGTAGAAAAGAGTTTCAGCTTAAAAACCTAAATATATAAAAATAAAGCAACACAAGACTGGGAAAACCAGCAAGTGCTGAAGAAACACTCGTCTTATTAAGTATCAACAGATGTCTGAAGAGGAAATTATAGGGTGGGCAAACTACAGGTGATCAATTTTCAATTATTTAAAATCAGGAAGATGGACATGTGAAGAGTCATACCTAGAGTTTAAGACCAAGATTGTTACGTTTTTAACCAACAACTAATCACTTAAATTACATACTTCATCAGGGGAGACAATGTGCTTGACCTGAACTGCATAGAGCTCTTCTGTGGGAGGCAGAGATGAAGACAAATATGGCGGTAATATAGGCGTCTCTGTTTCAGACAAAAGCAATTCCTAAAACACCACAAATAAATTCAAACTTCAGGATGACTATTACAGAAATCCACTACATTGTCAAAATTCATAACAGTGCCAGTTTACTTTCCATTAGCAGAAAGCAAGCTCTCTCAGACACCCAATACCACAAAATGATTTTACTGTAGTAGGACCAAAATGTGACGAGTACACAAAAGATCTTCAGAGTTCTTTCGTCCCCCCAATTAACAAAAAAAGATTTTGTGTAAAAAAACGCCACATGAATGTTTGTTTATGTGCACATATTTACATATACACATGCAATTCTGGTAGAAGGGCTAACAGTCAACAATAGTCGCTGCTGCTTAGTGCGACTGGGGCATGTGAGGGGTAGAAGGGGGCACTTTTTTCCTTTTCACATTTCTGTAGTATTTCATTTATTTTGAGAATAAAAGTTACTTATTTTATAATAAAATCTAAAATAATATATGAAATGTCAAAAGAAGACAAGTTAAAATCATCAAAAAACTGTGCTCTCTCTTAAGATCTATAAAAGCATAAGGAATGAAAAGTTACGCGATTCCCAAGAGGATCATGATAGTCAGCAAAGCAAATATATATAAAAACGCGAGTGGTTCTTCTTTCAGAAACTTTTAAAATATTTGAAAGTTAAAAAACTCTTGAATATGGTAATTATCATAAGAAGTAAAATCATCACATTCAAATATGTAGATTAATTTATTACCATTTAACATTTTCAAACTGGTGGTAAAACAAAAAATATATGTGAACCACTCAGTAGAGGTCAGCAAAAAGTAACACCCACTGTTGAATTCTATTGATTTGTTGCAAAGCATTTTACAACAAGCATGTTATTTTTATAAGCACAGAATGAAATTCTACTTATAAATGCTAAAACTTTTACATATTAAAACTCTTCCTCCCTGTACCAAAAAGCATAAGTGACAAAAGAAAAAAACAAATAAATTGGACTTCATCAAAATTAAAAGCTTTGGTGCTTCAAAGGGTACTGTCAAGGAAGTGAAAATCAGACAACCCACAGAATGGGAGGAAATTCTGCAAATCAGATATCTGAAAAAGGACTTGTATACAGAATATATAAAGAACTCTTACAACTCAACAACAAGAACACAACCCAACTGAGAATGGGCAGAGAACTTTCTCTAGTCTTTTTTACTGTATTTTCTATTTTTCTCCAGTTTTATTGAGATATAATACTAGTCCAAGGGGTACAACATGATTTGATACATGCATACACTGTGAAATGATTACCACAGTAAGTTTAGTTAACGTCAATCACCTCACAGTGCAAATTTTTTTCTTTTTCTGATGAGAACATTTAAGATTTACTCTCTTAGCAACTTTTAACTATAGTCACCATATTGTATACTACATCCCTAGGATTTATCTTATAACTGGAAGTTTGTGCCTTTTCATTTCACTCATTTCCCCCACCCTCACCTCTGGGAAACACCAATCTATTCTCTGTTTCCATGAGTTCAGTTTTTTTAGATTCCACATATAAGTGAGATCACACAGTAATTGTCTTTCTAAGACTTATTTCACCTAGCATAATGCCTTCAAAGTCCATCTATGTTGTCACAAATGGCAGGATTTCCTTTATTATAGCTGAGAAAGATTTCACTGTCGCTACATACCACACCTTCTTTTCCATTCATCCATCAACGAGCATGTATTTTGTTTCTGTGTCTTGGCTGTGTGAATAGTGCTGCACAGGACATGGGGTGTGGGTATCTTTTTGAGATAAGGATTTTGTTTTTCTCAAATGAATACCCAGAAGTGAAATCACTGGATCCTACGGTATTTCTATTTTCATTTTTTGAGGAACCTCCATACTGTTTTCCATTGTGGCTACACGAATTTACATTCCCACCAACAGTGCAGAAGGGTTTCCTTTTCTCCACATCCTCGCAAATATTTTCTTCCATTCAGTAGGCTGCCTTTTTATTTTGTTGATGGTTTCCCTTGCTATAGAAAAGATTTTTAGTTTGATTAGTTTACTTGTTTAATTTTGTTTTTTGTTGCTTTTGCTTTGGTGCCAAATCCCGGGTAAAGGATTTGAACAGAGATTTCTCCAAAGAAAATATACAAATGGGCAAAGAGCACATGAGAAGATGCTCACCATCATCAGTCATCACAGAAATGCAAATAAAAACCACAATGAAGGCTGGCCCGGTGGCACAGCGGTTAAGTGCGTATGTTCCACTTTGGCGGCCCGGGATTTGCCAGTTCGGATCCCAGGTGCGGACACGGCACCGCTTGGCAAGCCATGCTGTGGTAGGCGTCCCACATATAAAGTAGAAGAAGATGGGCACGGATGTTTGCTCAGGGCCAGTCTTCCTCAGCAAAAAGAGGAAGATTGGCAGCAGATGTTAGCTCAAGGCTAATCTTCCTCAAAAAAACCCAAATAACCCACAAAGAGATATCACCTCATACCTGTCCTAGGATGGTGAGGAAAAAAGTCAGATAACACATGTTGGTGAGGATATGGAAAAAATGGAAGCCCTGTACATTCCTAGTGAGGAAGTAAAATGGTGCAGCCCCTTTGGAAAACAGTCTTGTAATTCCTAAGAATGGTAAAGAGAGTCACCATATGACTTTATTCCACTCCTAGGTCCATACCCAAGAGAAGTGAAAATGGACATCCACACAGAAACTTGTTCACAAATGTTCCTAGCAGCTTTACTCACAATTGGAAAAAGCTAGAAACAACCCAAGTGTCCATCAATAGACGAATGGATAAACAAAATGTGGTCTATCTATACAACAGAATATTATTCAGCAATAAAAAGAACACATGAATGAACCTTGAAAACATTACGCTGAGTGAAAGAAACCAGTCACAAAGGGCCATGTACAATATTGCATGATTCTATTTACATGAAATGCCCAGAATAGGCAAATCCATAGAGACAGAAAGTCAGTGGTTTCCAGGAAACTGGGGAAGAAGAAAATGGGAAGTGACTGCTGTCGGCACGGGGTTTCTTTTTGGGGTGATGAAATGTTGTGGAATTAGATAGCTGTGATGATTGCACAACTCTGTGAATATACTAAAACCCCTGAATTGTACACTTCAAAAACTTGAATTTTATGGTATGTAAATTATATCTCAAAAAAGCTGTTATAAAAGACAACGCTTACTTTCTGACCTCGTATCAGATCATTTGTATTGAGGGAGTGGCCAAAGTTTCCAAAATATTTGGATTGAAACTTACCTCAAACCTTATTTCCCATCTTTCCTCCTCATACTTTTTATTGTAATCTGTTGGTTTCTGAAATAATATAGTATTAATAAAACCATCTTTAACTATATAATATTGTTTTAAGGCACTTTCATATTTCATCCCCACAAAAACTGGGTGCATGTCCTTGTTGACATTCATTTAGTTATTTCAGGTTAACTACGGGAAAACCTAATGTTCTAAGTAATCTTAATATTGCAACAATAAGAATGCTAAACATATGTCAATTGTAATTAGTTTATTATGAGACAGTGGGAGCTCTTACCTTTCCTTTTAAATGTTCACACCGAAGAAAACAACTTGAAGAGAAAGACTAATAAATCCTTACAAACCCTGTTTAATAGATGGGACATCTTTTACACAAACACGGGGCAAACATGCACGTGTGCACACACGCACACATACCCTACACCTGTCTGCTCAAAAGAAAAAGGTGGCAGTAAGTAACACCACAGTTTCTATCCGAGAGAACAGAGCAGCTTTCTATACTGAACTGAACACTAGATGTTTGGTTGTGTACTATCACTAAAAGGAATATTCAAAAACCTAACAAGTGAATTGTAAGCCTAGAAAAAAAAATATCTTGCTATATAAAATGTTAATGTTATTATTTAGGATGAATACCCTAATTCTATAAAGTATTTATGGCAGCTTGCAATGTGAAAACATATCTATAACAGGCTAATTATGTTTTTTAAAATATTAAAAACAGAAGCACCAGTAAATTAGAATGGACTATTTATTGAAACTAAGCTTAAAATCTGGCTCTGAGTTTCTTGTAAGAAGGCAAAATGGGGAAAATGTTATAATATCAAATAAAAGGAAAAAACATCTCATCTGGGAAGAGAGTCCTTCTCTGTGGTGAATTCTATTAAGATTTCTCCTTTACATCTCTAATTGGAACAACGCTGGCTAACACATGGGCTTATTACCAGGTCTAAGGTACAGAAACACTGCTCAAACAATTAAATGCAATTAATTAAATTAATGCATTTAATGCAAATAAAGTCTTTTTTAGGACATTTAGAAAGCATGATATAGTGTATTGCTTTTTCAATAATGAATTTAAAAATTCTTTATAGACTCTCTTAGCATATTGGACATGCAGATCATATTAAAGACTGAGGTGTAAAACAAAATATGACATTTTAACCAGAGTTTGCTTTTCTATAGTTTAAATTTTTATAGAAAAATACTTCACTTACTTCTTTCAGTATCTCCTCATAATGTTCAAAAGTACAATATTTATGGTGTGCCATAAAATAAGAAAGTGACATTCCATCAAAATAGAGATGAATAGATAATTTCCCCCATGGATTTTCAGGTAATTCCTATTTAAGTTCAATAAACAAGATTATTACTATAGAAATAAAATCTGTTTGAAGATTAAAATTTCATAGCTAACAAATATGAAATCAGATTTCTGACAATCATGGTATTAGCAGTTTGACTAGTAACTCATTTTATAAAATCTTCTTTGATTTTGGCAGGGTATGAAGTAATAATTCTACTACTTGGGTTTACGTAAAATATATTTACATGTCCATAAGGAAGGGAGTTTCTTATTTACTAGAAAATAATTCATTGCATATAATTTACTATATACATCATCTTTAGATGACACTAATAATTTATACTACACAGAAGGAGAAAGAAAAGCTATGTTCAGGTGTAGAGAAATGAAGTTTAGTTAAAAACCCAAAAATGGCAAGAATCAGAAGAAACTAACAATGTCTAGAAGGAGTCATGATAATGGCTTTAAAACTCAAGTCCACTTACAATTATTAGGTACTGAACATGTACATAACTGATAAGCTGATCATTTCTCATCACTTCCACTTGGTACCACCTTAGTCCAAACTCATGTCTCTACTGAGTTATTGTGATTGCCTTCAGGAGATCTCCCTGCTTCCATCTTTTTCTGCTATCCAGTTTTTTTCAGAGCAGAGTGAAAATACTAGACTGTAAGGTCAGATCATGCCAGTTCTTTGCTCAAACCCTCGAATGGCCACCTATGTCAGCACGACAGCGAGGCTCTCAGAAGCCACCTCCCCATCTCCAACTCTTCTGCCTAGCTCCTTTGGCTCCAGCCACAGCGGCTTCTTGGCCATGCCAAACACTCCAGGCATGCTCTTGGCTTGGAGCTCTTGCACTGTTCTCCTACTATCTGCATGGCTTGTCCTCTCACCATTTTAAAGTCTTTACTCAAATCCTATCTTTGTAGTGATGTCTTCCCCGACTGCTATATTTAAAATGACACTCCTCTCCTGCTCTACCCCCTCCCGATCAGCCTTTCCTGCTTTATTTTTCTTCCTAGCCCTCATCACTATCTAATATACCTTACATTTTGTGTTTTTTATTTTGCTTCTCACCACTAAAATGGAAGCTCCATGGAGGCAGGAATTTCTGACTCGTCAGTTCACTGCTGCACCTCCAGGCCTAGCACAGAGGCCAGCGTATTCAAGGCGCCGAGTCAGGATTTGCTATTAGTGGTAAAGGTCAGAGGAGCAAGGCTGGGGACACTGCTGTGGCAGTTAGGGCTGCAGGGCACACACGGTCATGGTTTCTGGGAAACTGAGCAGCCTTAGGTACTGAAAATTCATCTCTGTTAAGCTAAGCAGCAAAGAAAGATACCTTGATAAAGAATTTCCATCTCTACCTTACCTCCATGACCTTCCATAGAGGACAGGAGTCACCAGAGAGGGGCTCTTGGCACTGATAAAAGCAACATTAAAGTATCTCTACTTTCTTAGGTGGGTCTGTGGCTCTTTTTAGGTCTTTATCATTCTATTATCACACCTTTCATACAGAAATACTTTCCTTACAGTTTTTATGTCTTTCTACTCGAATCTTCAACCATAGCTGGATTCTTTTTTTTTTTTTAAAGATTAGCACCTGAGCTAACATCTGTTACCAATCTTCTTTTTTTTTCCCTTCTTCTTCTCCCCAAAGCCCCCCAGCACATAGTTGTATATTCTAGCTGTAGGTGCCTCTGGTTGTGCTATGTGGGACGCCACCTCAGCATGGTCTGACGAGTGTTGCCATGTCTGCACCCAGGATCTGAACCCCTGAAACCCTGGGCCACCGAAGTGGAGTACGCGAACTTAACCACTTGGCCACGGGGCGGCCCCTTTACCGCACTGCTCAGAAACCTCCAATGCGGCCCCACTGACTGACCTCTACCTCTCTTAAATCCTGTTCACCACCATGCTCCTCACAAAACCTCTGCTATTCTAGCCAAACAGTTATACCATTTCCTGAAAATGTGCCATGCTCATTTCTGTCCCTCCATGCCTACTTGTGCACTCCATTTCCCTGGTCAGGAGAACTTTACCATCTTTCTTTAAGGGCTACCTCAATTCTCACCGTCTCTCAATTCCTGTTACACTCACTCGGCTCTCAGCCTGTGACTGCGGTGCAGCCTTGGGCTTACGTCTTGGTTGGGCTGTTTCACGTGGGGAGGTCTGTGAGGACAGGGCTACCTGCATCTAACAGAGCTACATACACTGTACCATCCTGAAAATCACCACAGGGATTTAGAAATCTCTCTAGTTCTTTGATACTGCTCCCTGTATCGAGTAAGTTGTTAATAAAGATCTTCCAGATTACTGACTTTAATGTTTATGAAAGTTCTCAAGAACTTGCTCAAAATTAGGTTTAGTTAAAATAAGCCTAGGAACAAACCAAAGTGGTACCTTGTTAATGAGTAATTTACATTCACATAAGAACATTGCTCATCATAAACAATATCCCTCAAATTGTGTTACCTATAACATTTTATAGCAAATAATTTAAATCGATGATAAATGCTTTAAGCTCAACTTACCATAACGTGCACTTGCACCTCTCTCTTTGAAAGCAGCTCCTGAAGGAGTTCTATTGCATCTGGCTGCCAGACATTCCCAACCTATTTGGGATTAAGAAACTCAGATTCTTTCACATTTTTACAAAATAAGACACAGCAGGAAGAAAATGAAGATGCACAAAAGTAGCCATAAACATAACACCAGAGAGCAGTACAAAATATACAAGCAGTTTTCAGAGAATATCATAGGTATATGATCAAAATGATCTTAAGAAACTAACCATTTGTCTGAGCTTCTTTCATAGTGCTTTCTTAAAGCATTCTACACTTTAAAAATATAAACCTACATTAAAAACAAAGCATCATAAAACTTAAAACAAAAAAAGACCAATATGCCAATGCGATGCTTGTATAATGCCGGAAATATATATTTATTGAGGAGAGATTGTTATATTTTACATGTTAAAAGGTTCACGTGGCAAAGAATGGGGGTCCTCCTGCCAAAAGCTACAGGAGCCTCAGCTTCCTGCCGACGCCAGGTGCGTGAGCCGTTCCCAGGGGCGCCCTTTACCCCATCAATCCTTCGACAACAGCACTTCTGGTGGACATCTTCACTGCTGTAGCACGAGGAGCCCTGAGCCCAAACCACCCAGCTAAGCTGCTCCCAACTCCTGAGCCACAGAGACCATATGAAATTTTTAAAAGTTCATTGTTGATTTAGACCACTAAGTTTTAGCTTAACTTGTTCTGCAGCAAGAGATAACTTACACACCACTCCTTCGTGTGGTTTCCACCTTCAAATTTGCTGAAATTTTATTTGATGAAGGAATAATTAAATTTTTACAATTTTACACTTTCCCGTCTATGACGATATCATGTCTCTTCATTTATTTAGATGTTTTTATATCCTTCAGTATAATTTTGTAGTTTTCTTCATAAAGGCCCTTTAAGCTGTCTTATTAAATGTTGTTGTAACTGACAGGGATTTCATTTTACATCCTAATTTCTAAAAAATTATTAATATAAAAACAATATTTAAAATTAATCATCCTACAAATTACTGATTACTCACTGGTATGGTATTATAGAGCTGACAAGGAATACAAAACTGGGGTGTATCAGGATACAGCAAAATAGGGTAAAGATGGCACTGTGGAATCTTCTCAGTGAATCCGTGATCTAAATACTGTACCTGAAACAGGACAAATAAATTAATAATTAAAACTTACTACTAAAAACTAGAGGACAGACCGGCCCGGTGGTGCAGTGGTTAAGTGCACACGTTCTGCTTCTCGGCAGCCCAGGGTTCACCAGGTCGGATCCTGGGTGCAGAGATGGCACCACTTGGCAAAAGCCATGCTGTGGCAGGCGTCCCACATATAAAGTAGAGGAAGATGGGCACGGATGTTAGCTCAGGGCCAGTCTTCCCCAGCAAAAAGAGGACGATTGACAGTAGTTAGCTCAGGGCCGATCTTCCAAAAAAAAAAAAAAAAAACACTAGAGGACAGAGGGATTCCCTGATATTAAAAAAAAAAAAAAAAGAAGATATCCTAGAAAGATATCTAAATCTGGATTTGAAAAATCTCAAGAAAAAAGCAACATTGTATTCCCTCATCCTATAGTGTATCGAATCTCACTGTCAAAAGGTTTTCTTACACATAAACCAAACGCATTTTTCTTTTAGATTGGCACCTGAACTAACATCTGTTGCCAATCTTTTTTTTTTTTTCCTTCTTCTTCTTCTTCTCCCCAAAGTCCCCCAGTACATGGTTGTATATTCTAGCTGTAGGTCCTTCTAGTTGTGGTATGTGGGACACTCCCTCAGCATGGCCTGATGAGTGGTGCCATGTTCGGGCCCTGGATCCGAACCAGTGAAACCCCGGGCTTCCAAAGTGGAGCATGTGAACTTAAGCACTCTGCCACGGGGCCAGCCCCTAAAGCCCTTTTGTTTTTTTTTTAAACTAGGTCTTATTAGGTTTACAAATTCTTTGAGAATAATGCAGTTTTTTGAGAATGACTTTTTAATCTTGTTTTGTTTCTCTAAGTATTTGAGAAGCACTGATTTATATTTAAGAAAGGAGCAGTTCTCAAATTCTCAGTACTCCTCAGATAGTTTCAGTTTGGGAAACTGCATGCAATGTTTCCTTCTTGGAGAATCACACTGCATAATAAAGGCTCTGAGAAGTCCTTAAGAAAGAGACTTGTTTTTATATCATCCAGTATTCCTAAAACTTATTTGTAAAATAACTTTTTTTAAAAAAGACTATTTTTTTAGAGCAGTTTTAGGTTCACAGCAAAACTGAGGAAGGTAGAGAGATCTCCCTCATACCTCCTACCTCCCCCCACTCCCCTCCCCCACAACCAACATCCTGCACCAGAGTGGTAATTTATCATCATCAATGAAATTACATGGATATATCATAATCATCCAAAGTCCATAATTTACGTTAGGGTTCGCTCTTGGTGGTGTACATCCTAAGGTGTGACAAATGTATAAAGACATGTATCCATCATTCAGGTATCACACAGAATGTTTTCAACTGCCCTAAAAATCCTCTGCTCTGCTTATTCATCTCTCGCTCCCCCCAGTTCCTGGAAACCACTGATCTTTTTACTGTCTCCACAGTTTCGGCTTTTCCACAATGTCATATAGCTGGAGCCATGAGTACGTAGCGTTTTTAGATTGGCTTCTTTCACTTAGTAATATGCATTTAAGGTTCTTCCATGTCTTTTCATGGCTTGAAAGCTCATTTCTATTTAGCACTGAATAATATTTAATTGTCTGGATGCACCACAGTTTATCTGTTCACCTATCAAAGGACATCCTGGTTGCTAACAAGTTTGGCAATTATCAATAAGGTTGCTTATACATCTGTGTGCAGGTTTTTGTGTGGACATAAGTTTTCAACTCCTCTGAGTAAATACCAAGGAGTGCAACTGCTGGATCATATGGTGGGAGTATGTTTAGTTTTGTTAAGAAACTGCCAAACTGTCTTCCAAAGTTGGCTGTAGCATTTTGCATTCCCAACAGCAAGGAATGAACGTTCCTGTTGCTCCACATCCTCACCAGCATTTGGTGTTGTCAGTGTTCTAGATTTTGGCCATTCAAATAGGTGTGTAGTGGTATCTCATAGTTGTTTTAATTTGAACTTCCCTGATGACATATGATGTGGAGCATCTTTGCACATGCTTATTTGCCATCTGTGTCTCTTCCGAGGTGTCAGTTAAGGTTTTTGGCCCATTTTTTAATTGGGTTCTTTTCTTATTGTTGAGCTTTAAGAGTTCTATGTATATTTTGGATAACAGTCCTTTATCAGATGTGTCCCTTGCAAATATTTCCTCCCATTGTGTGGCTTGTCATTCTTTTGACACTGTCTGTTGCAGAGGAGAAGTTTTTAATTTTAATGAAGTCCAGCTTATCCCTTATTATTTTCATGGGTCATGTCTTTGGTGCTGTATCTAAAAAGTCATTGCCATACCCAAGGTCACCTAGGTTTTCTGTGCTATCTTATAGGAGTTTTATAGTGTGTGCTTTTCATTTAGGTCTGTGATCCATTTTGAGTTACTTTTTGTGAAGGGTGTAAAGTCTGCCTACATTCATTTTTTTTCCTGTGGATGTCCACTTGTTCCAGTACCACTTGTTGAGAGACTATCTTGGCTCAGCTGTATTGCCTTTGCGCCTTTGTCAAAGATCAGTTGACCATATTTATGTGGGTCTATTTCTGGGCTCTCTGTTCTGTTCCATTGGTCTATTTGTCTTTTGTTTTGCACTACTACACTCTCTTGATCTCTACACTTAGAGTAAGTCTTGAAGTCACATAGCATCAGTCCCTCTGACTTTGTTCTTCCCATTCAATATTAGTTGGCTATTCTGAGTATTTTGCCTTTCTGTATAAACTTTAGAATCAGTTTGTTGATATCCACAAAATAACTTGCTTGGATTTTTATTGGTACTGCACTGGCTCTATAGGTCACGTCAGGAAGAACTGAGATCTTGACAATATTGAGTCTTCCTATCCATGAACAGGGAATATCTCTCCACTTATTTTGTTCTTTGATTTCATTCATCAGAGTTTTGTGGTTTTCCTCATATAGACCTTGTACATATTTTGTTATATTTATACCTAAGTATTTCATTTTGGGGGGTGCTAATGTAAACGGTATTGTGTTTAATTTAAAATTCCATTGAGTGGCTGGCCCAGTGGTGCAGTGGTTAAGTGCACACATTCCGCTTTGGCGGCCCGGGGTTTGCCGGTTTGGATCCTGGGTGCGGACATGGCACTGTTTGGCATGCCATGCTGTGGTAGGCATCCCACATATAAAGTGGAGGAGGATGGGCACAGATGTTAGCTTAGGGCCATTATTCCTCAGCAAAAAGAGGTGGATTGGAAGCAGTTAGCTCAGGGCTAATATTCCTCAAAAAAAAAAAAAAAGAAAGTAAAAAATAAATAAATAAATAAATAAAATTCCATTGATTCATTGCTGGTATACGGGGAAGGGATCGACTTTTGTATATTAACCTTGTATCCTGCAATCTTGCTATAACTGCTTATTAGTTCCAGAAGTTTTCTATTTTTTACATAGATGAATGCGCCATCTGTAAACAAAGATAATTTTATTTCTTCCTTCCCAATCCGTATACCTTTTATTTCCTTTTCTTGTCTTATTGAATCAGCTAATACTTCCACTATGCCTGAAAAGGAGTGCTGAGAAGGGACATCCTTGCCTTGCTCTTAGATCTTAGTTGGAAAGTTTTGAATTTCTCACCTTTAAGTATGATGTTAGCTGTAGGTTTGGTTTTTTTATAGATAATCTTTATCAAGTTGAGGAAGTTCCCCTTTTTACTGAGAGCTTTTAATCACAAATGGGTGTTGGATCTTCTCAAATGCTTTTTCTGCATCTATTGATATCATCACATCATTTTCCTCTTTTAATTCTGTTGATGTGATGTATTACACTAACTGATTTTCAAATGTTAAATCAGCCTTGTATACCTAGTATCCCATTTGGTCATGGTGTATAATTCTTTTTATACATGGTTGCATTTGATTTGCTAATATTTTGTTGAGGATTTTTGCATCTGTTCCTGAGAGATATTGGTCTGCGTTTTTTTTCTTGTAATGTCTTTGTTTTTGGTATTAGGGTAATGCTGGCCTCACAGATTCAGGAAGTACTCCCCCTGCTTCTATCTTCTGAAAGAGACTGTAGAGAACTGGTAAACTATCTTCCTTAAATATTTGGTAGAATTCACCAGTGAACCCATCTCATCCTCATGGTTTTTGTTTTGGAAGTTTATCAATTATTATTTTTATTACTATTATTATTTCTTTTTTTAGAGATTGGCCCTGAGCCAAGATCTGTTGCCGATCTTTTCTTCTTCTTCTTCTTCTTCTCCCCAAGGCTCCCCAGTACATGGTTGCATATTCTAGTTGTAGGTCCTACTAGTTCTGTTATGTGGGACACTGTCTGAGCATGGCCTGATGAGCAGTGCTACGTCTGCCCGCAGGATCCAAACCAGTGAAACCCTGGGCCACCAAAGTGGAGCATACAAACTTAACCACTCGGCCATGGGGCCAGTCCCTGGAAGGTTATCAATTATTGGTTCAATTTCTTTAATAGATATAGACTTCCTCAGATTGTCTATTTCTTCTTGTGTGAGTTTTGGCAGACTGTGACCTTTAAGGAATTTGTCCATTTCATCGAGGTTATCAAATTTGTGGGCAGAAAGTTGATCACAGTATTCCTTTATTACCTTTTAATATACATCTATACTGATATGCCTTCTTTCATTTCTGATATTAGTAATTTGTGTCCTCTTTATTCTTAGTTAGCCAGGCTAGAGGCTTATCAATTTTTATCTTTTATATGAATCAGCTTTTAATCTCATTGATTTTTGTTCTTGATTCCCTGTTTTCAATTTCATTGAATTCTGCTCTCTTAATTTTTCTTCCGCTTATTTTGGATTTAATTTTTTCTTTTTCTAGTTATCTAGATAATTGATTTTAAATCTTTCTTCTTTTCTAACATATGCATTCCATGCTATAAATTTCCCTCTAAGCACTGCTTCAGCTACACCTCATAAATTTTGATAAGTTGTGTTTACATTTTCATTTAATTCAAAACATTTGCAAGTTCCTCTTGAGATTTCTTCCTTGACATATGTGTTATTCAGAAGTCTGTTGCTAAACCTCCATGTATTTTGGGATTTTCTAGTTATCTTTCTGTTACTGACTTCTAGTTTAATTCCATTGTGGTCTGAAAGCAGCACTGTTTGATTGCTATTCTTTTAAATTTAAGGTGTGTTTTGAGGGTCAAAATGTAGTTTATATTGGTGAGTGTTCAATGTGTACCTGAGAAAAATGTGTACTCTGCTCTTCTTGGATAAAGTAGTCCATAGATACCAATTAAATCTAGTTGACCGATTGTGTTGAGTTCAGCTATGTCCTTACTGATTTTCTGCCGCTGGATCTGTTCATTTCTGACAGGGTTGTTGAAGTCCTCAACTATGATAGTGGATGCATCTACTTCTTGCAATTCTATTAGTTTGTGTCTCATGTAGTTTGATGCTCTATTTTTAAGTGCATACATGTTAAGAACTGTTATGTCTTCTTGGAAAACTGACCTCTTTATGATTATGTAATGCCCTTCTTTTTCCTTGATAACTTTCTTTGCTTTGAGGTCGGCTCTGTCTAAAATTATTATAGCTACTCCTGCTTTCTTTTGATGAGTGTTGGCGTGGAATATTTTACTCTTTTTTCCAATTATTTTATTGAAATTATCATAAAGGTTTATAACATTGTGTAATTTCGGGTGTACATTATTAATCAATTTCTGTATAGACTGTATCATCCTCATCACCAGTAGTCTAATTTTTATCTGTCACCATACATATGTGCCCCTTTACCCCTTGTGTCCAACCCCTAACCCCTTTCCCCTCTGGTAACTACTAATTTGTTCTCTTTATCCATGTGTTTATCTTCCACATATGAGTGAAGTCATGCAGTATTTGTCTTTGCCTGTCTGGCTTATTTCACTTAATATCATGCCCTCAGGGTGTACCCACATTGGTGCAAATGGGAAATTTTGTCTTTTTTATGGCTGAGCAGTATTCCATTGTATATATATACCTCATCTTCTCCAGCTAATCATCAGTTGATGAGCACGTGGGTTGCTTCCACCTTGTGGCTATTGTGAATGATGCTGCAATGGATTTGGGGGGCATAAATCTCTTTGGATTGTTGATTTCAACTTCTTTGGCTAAATACCGAGTAGTGGGATATCTGGATCGTATGGTATTTCTATTTTTAGTTTTTGAGAAATCTCCATACTGTTTTCCATAGTGGCTGTACCAGTTTGCATTCCCACCAGTAGTGTATGAGGGTTCCCTTTCCTCCACATCCTATCCAGCATGTTATTTTTTGTCTTAGTAATTATAGACATTCTGACAGGCATAAGGTAATATCTCGTTGTAGTTTTGATTTGCAGTTCCCTAATAATTAGTGATGTTGAACATCTTTTCATATGTCTGCTGGCTATCTGTATACCTTCTTTGGAGAAATGCCTGTTCATAGCCTCTGCCTATTTTTTGATCAGGTTTTTTGTTGTTGTTGAGTTGTATGAGTTCTTTATATGTTTTGGAAATTAACCCCTTGTCGCATATATGACTTGCAAATATTTTCTCCCAGCTGGTAGGTTGTTTTTCCGTTCTGCCCATGGTTTCCTTTGCATTGCAGAAGTATTTTAGTTTAATGTAGTCCCATTTATTAATTTTTTCTTTTGTTTCACTTGCCTGAGTAAACATGGTATTTGAAAAGATGCAGCTAAGACCAATTTCAAAGGGTGTACTGCCTATATTTTCTTCTAGTTTTATGGTTTCAGGTTTTACATTCAAGACTTTAATCCATTTTGAGTTAATTTTTGCGTGTGGTGCAAGATAATGACCTACTTTCATTCTTTTGCATGTGGCTGTCCAGTTTTCCCAACACCATTTACTGAAGAGACTTTCCTTTCTCCATTGTATGTTCTTGGCTCTTCTGTTGAAGATTAGCCTTCCGTAGATGTAAGGTTTCATTTCTGGGCTCTCAATTCTGTTCCATTGATCTGTCTTTCTGCTTTTGTGCCACTATCATGCTGTTTTGATTACCGTAGCTTTGCAGTATACTTTGAAATCAAGGATTGTGATACCTCCAACTTAGTTCTTTTTTCTCAGGATTGCTTTGGCTAGTTGGGGTCTTCCGTTGTTCCATATAAATTTTAGGACTCTTTGTTCTATTTCCACAAAGAATGTCCTTGCGATTCTGCTTGGGATTGCATTGAATCTGTAGATTGCTTTAGATAATATGGATATTTTAACTATGTTTATTCTTCCAATCAATGAACATGGAATATCTTTCCATTTCTTTATGTCTCCTTTGATTTCTTTCAATAACGTCTTATAGTTTTCATTGTATAGGTCTTTCACCACCTCAGCTAAATTTATTCCTAGATATTTTATTCTTTTTGTTGCAACTGTAAATAGGACTGTATTCTTGACTTCTCTGCTAGTTTGTTGTTAGTATATAGAAATGTAACCGATTTTTCTACGTTCATTTTGTACCCTGCAACTTTGCTGTAGTTGTTGATTATTTCTAATAGATTTCTGATGGATTCTTTAGGGTTTTCTATACATAGAATCATGTCATCTGTAAACAGTGAGAGCTTCCTTTCCATTTGGATTCCTTTTATTTCTTTTGCTTTGGCCTACTTCTCTGGCCAAAACCTCCAGTACAACGTTGAATGAGAGAGGTGAGAGTGGGCATCCTTGTCTTGTTCTTGTTCTCAGAGAGACGGATTTCAGCTTTTCACCATTAAGTATGGTGTTGGCTGTGGGTTTGTTGTATATGGCCTTTATTATGTTGAGGTACTTTCCTTCTATACCCATTTTATTGAGAGTTTTTATCATAAATGGATGTTGGATCTTGTCAAATGTTTTCTCTGCATCTATTGAGGTGATCATGTGCTTTTTATTCCTCATTTTGTTAACATGGTGTATCATACTGAGTGATTTGTGGATGCTGAACCATCCCTGTGTCTCTGGTATAAATCCCACTTGATCACAGTGTATAATCCTTTTAAGGTATTGCAGTATTCAATTTGCTAATATTTTGTTCAGGATTTTTGCATCTATGATCATCAGTGATACTGGCCTGTAATTTTCATCTTATGCTGTCCTTGTCTGGTTTTGGTATCAGAGTAATGTTGGCCTTGTAGAATGAATTAGGAAGCATTCCATCATCTTCAATTTTTTGGAATAGTTTGAGAAGGATAGGTATTAAATCTTCTTTGGATGTTTCGTGTAATTCTCCAGAGAAGCCATCTGGTCCTGGGCTTTTGTTTTTTGGGATGTTTTTGATTACTGTTTCAATTTCTTTACTTGTGATTGGTCTATTCAGATTCTCTATTTCTTCTGGATTCAGTTTTGGGAGGTTGTATCAGTCTAAGAAGTTATCCATTTCTTCTAGGTTATCCAATTTGTGGGCATATAGTTTTTCTAGTATTCTCTTATAATTCTTTGTATTTCTGTGGTGTCCATTGTAATTTCTCCTCTTACATTTATTTATTTGAGCCTTCTTTTTTTCTTAGTGAGTCTGAATAAGGGCTTGTCAATTTTGTTATCTTCTCAAAGAACCAGTTCTCAGTTTCACTGATCCTTTGTTTTTTTTTTTTAGTCTCTGTTTCATTTATTTAGGTTCTGCTGACTTTGGGCTTTGTTCTTCTTTTTCCAGTTCTGTTAGGTGTAGTTTAAGATTACTTGTTTGTTGAGGTTGGTCTGTATTGCTATGAATTTCTCTAACTGCTTTTGCTGCATCCCACAAGAGTTGGTATGTTTTATTTTCATTTTCATTTGTCTCCAGGTATTTTTTAATTTCTCCTTTGATTTCTTCATTGATCCAACTGTTCTTCAGTCTCCACATATTTGTGACTTTCCCAGCTTTTTGCTTGTAGCTGATTTCTAGTTTCACAGCATTGTGATCGGAAAAGATGCTTGATATGATTTCAATTTTTCTTAAGTTTATTGAGGCTTGCTTTGTTTCCCAAAATGTGATCTATCTTTGAGAATGTTCCATGTGCATTTGAGAAGAATGTGTATTCTGTCGTTTTGGATGGAATGCTCTATACATATCTATTAAGTCTATCTGATTGAGTTTTTCATTTAAATCCACTATTTCCTTGTTGACTTTTTGTCTGGATGATCTATCCATTGATGCAAGTGGGGTGTTGAGATCCCCTACTATTATTGTGTTGCTGCTAATTTTTTGCTTTAGGTCTGTTAATAGTTGCTTTATATACTTCTGGTGCTCCGCAAGTGTTATGTCCTCTTGGTAGAAAGTCTCTGTTGTCGTTATATACTGCTCCTCTTTGTCTCTCATTGTCTTTTTTATCTTCAAGTCTGCCATGTCTGATATAAGTATTGTGACACTTGCTTTCTTTTCCTTGTTATTTGCTTGGAGTATCATCTTCCATCCCTTCACTCTGAACCTGTGTTTGTCTCTAGAGCTTAGATATGTTTTCTGGAGGTAGCATGTTGTTGGGTCTTGTTTTCTAATCGATCCAGCTAGTCTGTGTCTTTTGATTAGAGAATTCAATCCACTTACATTTAGAGTGATTATTGATATATGAGGGTTTAATACTGCCATTTTATCTCTTGTTTTCTGGTTGCTCTATATTTCCATTGTTTCTCTTCCTTTGTATTCTTGACTGCCATTGCAGTTTGGTAGTTTTCTGTATAGGTTTTCTCAGTTTTCTCTGTTTTTATAAATTGTGGCTCTGCTCTGATCTTGTGTTTAGTGGTTACCATGAGGTTTGTATAAAAGATCTCATAGATGAGATAGTCAATTTTCTGATAACCTCTTATCTTCATCAGCCTAAGCAGGTTCCATCCCTTTTCGCTTCCTCTTCTGAGTTTATTGTTTTCACACATTATTCTGTTTTGTGTTGTAAGTTTATGACTAAGTTTTGATGCTTTCCTTTCCTTTATTTTTTAAGTTGTAATTAAGTATTTGCTGCCCTATTCTGAAAGAGAGCTAAAGTTTTCTGATTTTGTCTATTTATCTCCTTGCTCAAAGCTTTGTAAATCTTTGCCTTTTTGTTTCAGGTATGAGAGCATCCTTTATCACTTCTTGTATGGGGGTGTCTAGTGGTGATGAACTCTCTCAGCTTTGTTTATCTGAGCAAACTTTTATTTCACCATCATATCTGAAGCATAGTTTCGCTGGATAGAGTACTCTTAGCTGATAGTTTCTGTCTTTCAGTATTTTGACTATATCATTCTATTCTCTCTTAGCCTGTAAAGTTTCTGCCAAGAAATCTGCTGAAAGCCTGATGGGGGTTTCTTTGTAGGTTATTTTCTTAAGCCCTGCTGCCCTAAGTATTTTT
Organism: Equus quagga; assembly: GCF_021613505.1. Taxonomy (NCBI): domain Eukaryota; kingdom Metazoa; phylum Chordata; class Mammalia; order Perissodactyla; family Equidae; genus Equus; species Equus quagga. The sequence goes on from NC_060272.1 coordinate 81,703,397, forward strand.
TCTTTGTGGTTGACTTTTGACAGTTTTACTATTATATGCCTTGGAGAAGGTCTTTTAGCATTGATGTAATTAGGAGTTCTATTGACTTCATGTATTGTAAGTCCAGTCTCTTTCCAAGGTTTGGGAAGTTCTCAGCTATTATTTCTTTGAATAAGCTCTCTGCTCCCTTCTCTCTCTGGAATACCTAGAATCACCATGTAGCTTTTCCTAATTGAGTTGAATATTTCTCAAAGAACTCTTTCATTTTTAAAAATCTTAGTTCCCTCTCCTCTTTCACCTGATGCATTCCTATCCTCTAAATCATTCAATCTTTCCTCCATAATGTCAGCTCTATTTTTTAAGGATTCTAGATTATTTTTTATCTCATTAACTATGTTCTTCATATCTAGAATGTCTGCTTGGCTTTTTAAATAGTTTCAATCTCTTTGGTGAAGTATTTCTTCTTCTCATTAATTTTATTCCTGAGCTCACTGAACTGTCTTTCTGAGTTTTCTGGTAACTCACTGAGTTTATGACAGCTATTTTGAATTCTCTGTCATCTAGACTGTAAATTTCTGTGACTTCAGGGTTTGTTTCTGGAGATCTGTCATGTTCCTTCTGCTCTGTATTTTTACTGGAGTTCTCATGGTGTTTGATGAACTAATCTTTTCCTGGCACATTTGTGGTAATATCAGGTCACAGATTCCACCTGCCACTGCTGGGGGGAAACAGGAGCTGTGTTTCTGATCCCATCTCATCTGCTGGAAGTAGTGCAGGTATGGTGGGTGCTCCCACTGGCTTGGAAAGTGCACGCAGGCTCAAGGCTCACATTCCCACTTGTGGGGCCACAGCAGGACTATGGGCCCTGGCGTCGGCCAGGGAAGCATTCATGGGTACACGTATATCTGCCACTGCCTCTTCTTATGGTCATGCTGCCTGCTGTGCTTTGTGGATGGGGCTTCTTCACGGGGCCCAAGCCTGGGCCACTTGTTGGGACTGCAGCAGCAGGGTGAGCTCTCCCATTGGCTGGGAAACCATTCGCGCACAGGCCCAGGGCTGCAGTTGCCTCTTCTCAAAGCCATGCCGAGGTGTGTTCTCACTTTTGGGGCTGTGGTGGTACTATGGGTACTTGTGCGGACTGGGAAAGCATTCAGGTGTGTGTACAGGGCTGCCAGTAAAGGGTAGGGGACTGCTCATCTACCTGCAGCACTTCCTGGGGAGCCAGTCCATCCACCTTCAGTTGTATAGCTGCGTGGGTCTCTCTGGCATCCTCTTGTGCTGTGTGGGTATCCTCTGTTGGTCAATGAATGTCCATTTAGTTGTAGTTCAAAAGCGGAGAGATAAAGGGACCAGCCCACCACCATGTTGCTGACGGCACTCTGTGTCTATTTACTTTTAACCTATAGGTGTCTTGTATTTAAAATGGGTTTCTTGTAGACAACATATAGTTGGTTGTTGTTTTTTGATCCACTCTGACAATATTTGTCTTTTCATTGGTACATTTATACCATTGACCTTCAAAGTGATTACTGATACAGCTGGATTAATATCTAACATATTTGTTTGTCTTCCATCCATTGCTCTTGTTCTTTGTCTTATTTCTGCTTTCCACTGTTTTTCTGCCTCTTATGTTTTAAATTAAACATTTTATATTATTTTCCCTTTTTAGCATATCAGTTATAGTTTAAAACTTTTTTTAGTGGTTGCTGTACAGTTTGCAATATACATTTACAACTAATCTAAGTCCATTTTCAAATAACATTACATGACTCTACAGGTAGTGTGAGTACCCACAATAACAAAATAATCCTAATTCCTCCTTTGCATCCCTTGTATTATTGTCATTCATTTCATTTATACATAAGCATACATATGATACATACATAAGCATATGTAATTGAACACATTATTACTCTGAATAAACTATGTTAGGTTAATAAGAAAAATAAACGTTTTATTTTTATCTTTACTTATTACTTCTTCAATTCTCTTCTTTAAATAGATCTGAGTTTCTGACCTGTATTATTTTCCTTCCTAAAGAATTTCTTTTAATGCAGGTCTACTGGTAACAAATTCTCTAGTTTTGTTTCTCTGAGAAAGTCTTTATTTCTCCTTCAGTTTTGAGGGATAATTTCATGGGGTACAGATTTCTACGCTGGTGGGTTTTTTCCCCTCAAGACTTTAAATATTTCCATCCACTCTCTTCTTGCTTTCATGGTTTCTGAGGAGAAGCTGGATATAATTATCATCTTTGTTCCTCTACAAGTGAGGGTTTTTTCCCCTCTGGCTTCTTTCAGGATTTTTTCTTTGATTTTTTTGTCATTTGAAATGATATGCCTAGACGTAGGTTTTTTTTTCCTTTTTGCATTTATCCTACTTAGTGTTCCTGGAGCTCCTGGATCTGTGGTTTGGTGTCTGACATTAATTTGGGGAAATTCATGTCATAACTGTTCTCTCTTTCTCCTCCTCTGGTTTTCCCATTATCCATATGTTACACCTTCTGTAGTTGTCCCAGAGAGCTTGGGTATTTGGTTCTGTGTTATTCAGCTTTTGTTCTCTTTACATTTTAGAAGTTTATATTGATATATCCTCTAGCTCAGAGATTCTTTCCTCAGCTGTGTGCAGTCTACTAATAAGCCTCTTAAAGGCACTCTTCATTTCTGTTCGTGTTTTTGATCCCTATATTTCATTTCAGTTCTTTCTTAGTATTTCTCTCTCTCTGCTTATGTTGCTCATCTGTTCTTGCATGCTATCTACTTTATCCATTAGAGACCTTAGCATATTAATCATAGTTGTTTTAAATTCCTGTTCTGATAATTCCAACATTCCTGCCATGTCTGGTTCTGATGCTTGCTTTGTCTCTTCAAATTGTGTTTTTTTGCCTTTTAGTACAGCTTGTAATTTTTTTAAATTTAATTTTGAAATTTAGACACCACTGAAATAAAACACCATATTAGTTTCAGGTGTACAACATAATAATTTGATTTTTGTGTATATTGAAAAATGATCATAACAAGTCTAGTTAACATCTATCACCTTACATAGCTACAAAATTTTTTTCTTGTGATAAAAACTTACTGCTCTCTTAGCAACTTTCAAATATACAATACAGTATTAATTATAGTCACTATGCTGTATGTTACAACCCCAGGACTTATTTATTTTATATCTGCAAGTTTATACTTTTTAACCCCTTCACTCATTTCACCCACCCCCTACCCCCTGCTCTGGCAACAACCAACCTGTTCTCTGTATCCATGAGGCTCAATTTTTGTTGCTGTTATTGTGTTTTAGATTCCACATATAAGTAAGATCATATGGTATTTGTCTTTCCTGTCTAACTTATTTCACTTAGCATAATGCCTCAAGGTCTATCCATGTTGTCACAAATGGCAAGATTTCATTCATTTTTATGTATGAATAATATTCCATTACACACACACACTTTCTTTATCCATTCATCAATTTATGGACACTTAAAGTTGCTTCTATATCTCAGCTACTGAAAATAATGCTGTAATGAACATGGAGGTGCATATAACTTTTCAACTTAGTGTTTTTGTTTTCTTTAGCTAAATACCCAGGAAGTGTAAGTTCTGGATCATATGGTAGTTATATTCTTAATTTTCTGAAGAACCACCACATTGTTTTCCATAGTGGCTGCACCAATTTACATGCCCATCAACAGTGCATATGGGTTCCCTATTCTCCACATCCTTGTTAACATTTATTTCTTGTCTTTTTGATAATAGCCATTCTAACAGTTGTGAGCTGATATCTCATTGTGGTTTTGATTTGCACGTCCCTAAAGATTAGTGATGTTGAGCACCTTTTCATGTACCTGTTGGCTATACGTATGTCTTCTTTGGAAAAATGTCTATTCAGTTCCTCCATGCATATTTTAATTGGATTTTTATTTTTTTTGGCTATTGAGTTGTATGAATTCTTCACATATTTTGGATATTAATTCCTTATCAGATATATGATTTCCAAATAACTTCTCAAATTCAGTAGGCTGCCTTTTCATTTTGTTGGTGGTTTCCTCTGCTGTGTAGAAGCTTTTTAGTTTAATGTAGCTCTACTTGTTTATTTTTGCTTTTGTTGCCTCTGCTTATTGCCAAGACCTGTGTCAAGGAGCTTACTGCCTAAGTTTTCTTCTAGGAGTTTATGGTTTCAGGTCTTATGTTCAAGTCTTTAATCGAGTTTGAGTTAATTTTTGTGTATGGTATAAGATAGTGGTCCAGTTTCATTCTTTTGCATGTGGCTGTCCAGTTTTCCCAACACCATTTATTGAAGACTGTCCTATCCAGATGTGTCTATTCATTCTTGGTTCCTTTCTCCTAAATTAATTGACCACATAGGTGTAGGTTTATTTCTGGGCTCTCTATTCTATTTCATTGATCTATGTGTTTCTTTTTATACCAATACAATACTGTTTTGATTGTAATTTTTTCTTGATAGCCAGATGATGTACTGTGTAAAAGCAACTGGAATACATAGGCCTTTAGTAATGTGGTAGTGAGGTGTGGGGAGAGGGCAAGTGTTCTACACTCCTATGATTAGGTCTCAGTCTTTTTTTTTTTTATTGAGTTAATGATAGGTTACAATCTTGTGACATTTCAGTTGTACATTAACGTTTGTCAGTCATGTTGTAGGTGCACCACTTTACTCTTTGTGCTCACCCTCCACCCCACCTTTCCCCTGGTATCCACTAAACTGTTCTTAGTCCATAATTTTAAATTCCTCATATGAGTGGAGTCACACACAGATTATCCTTCTCTCACTGGCTTATTTCACTTAACATAATTCCCTCAAGGTCCATCCATGTTATTGCAAATGGAATGATTTTGTTCTGTTTTGCAGCTGAGTAGTATTCCATTGTATATATGTACCACATCTTCTTTATCCATTCATCTGTTGCTGGACACGTAGGTTGCTTCCATGTCTTGGCTATTGTAAACAGTGCTGCAATAAACATTGGGGTGCATAGGGCTTTTGGGATTGCTGACTTCAAGCTCTTTGGATAAATACCCAGTAGTGGGATGGCTGGATCGTATGGTAGTTCTATTTTTAATTTTTTGAGGAATCTCCATACTGTTTTCCATAGTGGCTGCACCAGTCTGCATTCCCACCAGCAGTGCATGAGGGTTCCTTTTTCTCTGCAACCTCTCCAACATTTGTTGCTATTAGTTTTAGATATTTTTGTCATTCTAACGGGTGTAAGGGGATATCTTAGTGTAGTTTTGATTTGCATTTCCCTGATGATCAGCGATGATGAGAATCTTTTCATGTGCCTATTGGCCATCAGTATATCGTCTTTGGAGAAATGTCTGTTCATGTCTCCTGCCCATTTTTTGATTGGGTTGTTTGATGTTTTGTTGTTGAGTTGCGAGAGTTCTTTATATATTATGGATATTAAGCCTTTGTCAGATATATGACTCGCAAATATTTTTTCCCAGTTAGTGGGTTGTTTTTTTGTTTGAATCCTGTTTTCATTTGCCTTGAAGAAGCTCTTTAATCTGATCAAGTCCCATTTGTTTATTCTTTCTATTGTTTTCCTTCTCTGAGAAGGCATGGTGTCCGAAAAGATCCTTTTAATACTGATGTCAAAGAGTGTACTGCCTACGTTTTCTTCCAGAAGCCTTATGGTTTCAGGTCTCACCTTTGGGTCTTTGATCCATTTTGAGTTTATTTTGGTGAATGGTGAAAAAGAATGGTCAATTTTCATTCTTTTACATGTGGCTTTCCAGTTTTCCCAGCACCATTTGTTGAAAAGACTTTCTTTTCTCCATTGTATGCCCTCAGCTCCTTTGTCAAAGATAAGCTGTCCATAGATGTGTGGTTTTATTTCTGGGCTTTCAATTCTGTTCCATTGATCTGTGCACCTGTTTTTGTACCAGTACCATGCTGTTTTGATTACTGTAGCTTTGTAGTATGTTTTGAAGTCAGGGATTGTGATGCCTCCCGTTTTGTTCTTTTTTCTCAGGATTGCTTTAGAAATTCAGGGTCTTTTGTTGCCCCATATGAATTTTAGGATTCTTTGTTCTAATTCTGTAAAGAATGTCATTGGGATTCTGATTGGGATGGCATTGAATCTGTAGATTGCTTTAGGTAGAACGGACATTTTAACTATGTTTATTCTTCCAACCCATGTACGTAGAATGTCTTTCCATCTCCTTATGTCATCATCCACTTCTCTCAGAAAGGCCTTGTAATTTTCATTATATAGGTCCTTCACTTCCTTAGTTAAATTTACCCCAAGGTATTTTATTCTTTTTGTTGCGATTGTGAATGGTATTGTATTCTTGATTTCTTTTTCTGTTGGTTCATTACTGGAGTATAGAAATGCTACTGATTTATGCAAATTGATTTTATACCCTGCAACTTTGCTGTAGTTGTTGATTACTTCTAACAGTTTTCCAATGGATTCTTTGGGGTTTTCTATATATAAGATCATGTTGTCTGCAAACAGTGAGAGTTTCACTTCTTCCCTCCCTACTTGGATTCCTTTTATTCCTTTTGCTTGCCTCATTGCTCTGGCCAGGACCTCCAGTACTATGCTAAATAAGAGTGGTGATAGAGGGCATCCTTGTCTTGTTCCTGTTTTCAGGGGGATGGCGTTCAGTTTTTGCCCATTGAGTATGATGTTGGCTATGGGTTTGTCGTATATGGCCTTTATTATGTTGAGGTAGTTTCCTTCTATGCCCATTTTGTTCAGAGTTTTTATCATAAATGGCTGTTGGATCTTGTCAAATGCCTTCTCTGCATCTATTGAGATGATCATATTTTTATTCCTCAGTTTGTTGATGTGGTGTATCACGTTGATTGATTTGCGGATGATGAACCATCCCTGTGTCCCTGGTATGAATCCCACCTGATCATGATGTATGATTCTTTTGAATGAATTGCTGAATTCTGATTGCCAAAATTTTGTTTAGAATTTTTGCATCTATGTTCATCAGTGATATTGACCTGTAGTTCTCTTTTTTCGTGGTGTCCCTGTCAGGTTTTGGTATCGGCATGATGTCGGCCTCATAGAATGTGTTAGGAAGTGTTCCATCTTCCCTAATTTTTTGGAATAGCTTGAAAAGGATAGGTATTAAATCCTCTCTGAAAGTTTGGTAGAATTCCCCAGGAAAGCCATCTGGTCCTGGGGTTTTATTCTTTGGGATGTTTTTGATTGCTGTTTCAATCTCTTTCCTTGTGATTGGTCTGTTCAAATTGTCTGCCTCTTCTTGAGTGAGCTTTGGGAGATTGTAGGAATCCAAGAATTTATCCATTTCCTCTAGGTTATACATTCTGTTGGCATATAGTTTTTTGTAGTATTCTCTTATAATCTGTTGTATTTCTGCAGAGTCTGTTGTTATTTCTCCTCTTTCATTTCTGATTTTGTTTATTTGAGCTTTCTCCCTTTTTTTCTTTGTAAGTATGGCTAGGGGTTTGTCAATTCTATTTTTCTTCTCAAAAAACCAGCTCTTTGTCTCTTTGATCCTTTCTACTGCCTTTTTCGTTTCAATAGTATTTATTTCTGCTCTGATTTTTATTATTTCTCTCCTTCTGCTGACTTTGGGCTTCATTTGTTCTTTTCCCTCTAGTTCAGTTAGGTGTGCTTTAAGGTTGCTTATTTGGGATTTTTCTTGTTTGTTAAGATGTGCCTGTATTGCGATGAATTTTCCTCTTAATACAGCTTTTGCTGTATCCCATATAAGTCGGCATGGCATGCTATCATTTTCATTTGTTCCAGGTATTTTTTTATTTCTTCTTTAATTTCTTCAATGATCCATTGCTTGTTCAGTAGTGTGTTGTTCAGTCTCCACATATTTGTGCCTTTCTCACCTTTTTTCTTGTAATTAATTTCTAGCCTTATAGCACTACGATCTGAGAAGATGCTTGTTATTATTTCAAATTTTTTAAATTTGTAGAGGCTTGCCTTGTTTCCCAACATATGGTCTATCCTAGAGAATGTTCCATGTGCACTTGAGAACAATGTGTATTCAGCTCTTTCAGGGTGAAGTGATCTATATATGTCTATTAAGTCCAATTGTTTTAGTTTTTCATTTAGCTCCACTGTTTCCTTGTTGATTTTCTGTCTGGATGATCTGTCCATTGATGTGAGTGGGGTGTTGAGGTCCCCTACTATTATTGTGTTGTTTTTAACATCTTCCTTTAGGTCTGTTAATAGTTGCTTTATGAATCTTGGTGCTCCTGTGTTGGGTGCATAGATATTTATAAGCGTTATTTCTTCTGGATGAAGTGTCCCTTTGATCATTATATATTGTCCCTCTGTGTCTCTCTTTACCTGTCTTATTTTGAAATCCACTTGGTCTGATATGAGAATTGCAACACCTGCCTTTTTTTCCTTGCTATTTGCTTGAAGTATTGTCCTCCACCCCTTCACCCTGAGTCTGTGTTTGTCCTTGGGGCTGAGGTGTGTTTCCTGGAGGCAACAAATTGTTGGATCATGTTCTTTAATCCATTTTGCCACTCTGCGTCTTTTTATTGGAGAGTTCAATCCGTTCACATTGAGAGTGATTATTGATGCATGTGGACTTAATGCTGTTAATCTGTCGCTCATTATCTTGTTTTCTTTCATTTATTTTCCTGTTCGCTTTGGAGTACCCATTTAATACTGCAATTTCTTATGCTGGGTTTCTTAGATTTTTCCTTATTTATGATTTGTGATTTTGTTCTGTACTTTATTTTAGTGTCTACCTTGAAGTTTGTATTTAGAATCTTGTGTATAATATAGTCTATTCTCTGGTGGTCTCTTACTTACTTGACCAATACTGATTTAGACCCTTTGCTCTTCCCCTCCTAAATAATTATTTTCATTTTTTATTCCAACTCGTCTTATTAATTGATAGTTAGAGTGCTAAGATCGTCCTTGTTTTGGTAGTTTCCTTACCTTTACCCTAATGCTATAGTTGAGTATTTGCTATCCTGTTCTGGTTCTACCCATCGGTCTCCCTAGTCTGTGGATTGTGTCCCCTTTCTCCATTTTTTCTTTTTTCAGGTATGAGAGCCTTCTTGAGAATTTCTTGTAATGGAGGGCTTTTAGTTACAAATTTCCTTAACTTTTGTTTGTCTGGAAAAGATTTAATTTCTCCCTCATATCTGAAGGAAATTCTTGCTGGATAGAGTATTCTTGGCTGAAGATTTTTATCCTTTAAAGCTTTGAATATGTTATTCCATTCTCTCCTAGCTTGTAGGGTTTCTGTAGAGAAATCCGCTGACAGTCTGATAGGGGCTCCTTTATAGGTTATTCTTTTTTTTCTTACTTCCCCGAGTATTCTTTCCTTAGCTTTCCTTTTTGCCAACTTTACTACTATGTGCCGTGGTGTAGCTCTTTTTACATCGACAAATCTAGGAGATCTAAAACCCTCCCCTACACACATTTCTCTGTCAATCCCTAGATTTGGGAAGTTCTCTTCAATAATTTCGTTAAGCACACTTTCTGCTCCATTTTCCTTTTCCATATTCTCGGGAATTCCTATGATCCTTATGTTCTTACTCCTCATTGAATTCATTATCTCTCGGAGATTTTCCTCATTTTTTTAATTCTTAGTTCTCTTTCTTCCTCTGTCTGGTGCCATTCAGCCTGTCTATCTTTGATTATGCTAATTTTCTCCTCTATCTTGTCTACACCTGCATTCAGGGAATCCGTATTCTGTTTTATCTGGTCCATTGTGTTTTTCATCTCAAGTAATTCTGTTTGATTCTTTATGATTTCAATCTCTTTTGTGAAGTAACTCCAGAACTCGGCTTGTTTCTCTATCTTTCTCTCTACCTCATTGAGTTTTTTTATTATAGCTGCTCTGAACTCATTATCACTTAGTTTACCTAATTCCAAGTCCTCAGGACTTAATTCTGTGTTTTTATTGTTTTCCTTCTGGTCTGGGGCTTTTATAAATTGCTGGATGGTAGAGGAGCGGTTTTTTCACATGGTGGTAGAATTCAGTTGCAGTTACAGCCTGTCGCCACTAGATGGGGGTCAACAGCGGCGTGTTATGAGCTCTCCGCCTTGGGGCAAGATGGCCGTGCCCACTGGCTTTGCTGGGGGGGAGGGGCTGTTACTCACACACCCGGTCTGGGTTCAGATCAGTTCTGTTCTCTGGTCTCCCAAGGCCCTTGATTTATAGGGTCCCTGCGGACGGAAGCTTTCCCCCCGTTAGCGGGTCTCCACTGAATCAGCGGCAGGAGTCCTGGATGATCCCCCGGTCGTGCGGCCCCTCCCCCACTCCTTCCCGACGCGCGCCGCAGCGATCGCAGACTCTAGGGGAGGGAGCGATGTTCTCTCCTACCGTTCCAGTGCCTCCAAGGCTGTCAGTAGGATTTATGATCTCCGCCTTCTTGGTATTGTAGGTCTCTAACGAGCTGGCATTATGTTTATTCTCTGAAGTTCAGTTCTTCCAAACTTTTGTTGTATTTTGGAGGGGAGAGAATCCCGGGTCAGCTCACCCCCCATTTTGCTCCGCCCCCTCTCAGGTCTCAGTCTTTTAGTGAGCCTATGCCTCTGGACTGTGAACTTCACAAGTGTTTCTCAGTTTTTTATTCTCCTCCGTTAGGTGGGAGAGGATGAACAGAATGGGCTAGAGTTGGGTATTTCCTTTTTCCCATGTGAAAGGCTAGAGTTAACTAGAACTGGGTAATTTCCTCTCACCCAGGTCAGTCAGGCTCTGATAATATCCTGACTGCTTAGGCTGTGGTGAACGAGTTGTTACGAAACACAGAATGCTCTGGCATATTTCAAAATAGTTCCTTTACCCCTTCCCCTGCCAGAAGCATCTCTGATATTTACTGTGAGAACCAGGTAGAACTCCTGGAGGTAAATCTCACAGAAATGTGAAGGGCCTTCCTATGATCAGGTCCCCCTGGAGTTTTTAACTCTCAGAGTTGTCCACACTGAGCCTCCAGCAATTCCACAACTGTAGTTCTGGTCATGAGTCTCTGCTCCCATAAGCTATGACTCCCTATATTCACCTGACTCTTTAATCTTTGGGGCAGTGTCTTGTCTTGGTGTACTCTGTCTCTTATGAATCCAAGAAGAGTTGCTGACTTTTTCAGTCTGTTCAGTTTTTTACTTATTGTTAGGATGGTGTGGTGATTTCTAAGCTCCTTACATGTGGAACCAGAAACAAGAAGTCCTCAACAACCCATTTTTGAAATGTTTTATTTAATTTTGATAATTCAACTTTTAAGTTGTAGCAAGAATAAGAAATGTCAGTACGTGTGTTTTTTTGTCCCCAACTTATGAAATTAACATATCACTGTTTAATTGAGTTGACTTGGCAATCAGCATTTTAAAAAATAAAATAGAATTGAATAAAGAATATGAGTACACTAAAGACAGCTGGGGTGAGTATGGTATCATGTAATGTTTATTTCTTAATGTAGATCAGTAGATAAACTTGGAAAGATATTAGGTGAAGGAATTAAAAACGTGTAAATTACATTTAAATGTAAAATGACTACTGGAAAAAATAAAAAATGAATAATAAATATCAAAGTAATAAAATATCAAAATACTTTTAAATAAATTTAAAAAACAGAGATAGTAGCATGAAAAAAATGAAGTTCACTACCATGAACTCCATATATGTAAAGTTCATGAATTACGACAACTTAATGAAAATTGAATTTCAGTTTACTTTTGTATTAAGAAAGAAAAACAGTTATCTGAACAATTCAAATGTATGTGAAAATGGACTCATTTGCAAATAAACACATGAATCTATAAGTATCCATATGCGTAAATATTCACTCAAAATTTGAAAACCTTTTAGTTCTATTAAAACCATTTAAAGCTTGTAGTCCAGCAGAAAAAGCACAAGAGATCAGAAATTTAGGAATAAAATGCTTGGATATAAATTCCAGCATCACCACCCACTGACAGGGTGACCTTGGGCACATCACTGAACCTAAATCTCAATTTTCTTATAAGTAAAATGGGAATAACTGGAAACAAATTACAAAGTATGAATGTACATAATGTGAAAAAACCTTAAAAACCTGAAGTGCTATGTAATTGTTAGGTATCGTCATCAAATAGATAATAAACCCCTGTGCAAGCAGAAACGAAAAAGACTTTCTCCTTCATTTTTCCTCCTGTCCTAACACTAAAATTTTCAAGTGCTGAATGTCTCATGATTTCATTGCCTTACTTAGTAAATACACTGTAAATGGAAGTATCTATAGTATTTTTATATACACAATTTTTTCAAAGTATGCAGCTCTTTCTGAAGATTTTGCATGAAACACAATTACTGAGATAGTATTCTGGAAAGGTAAATTAGCCGGGCCATAAACAAATTTGCTAATTTGTAAACAAATTTCCAGTATGTAGTATACTGGAAAACAAGTTGTTATACTTAACACTATGTATATAAACAGGGCTGCCAATCACAAATAAGTGGTGCCATTAAAGTACCAGTGGCCAAATCCCTACCTGGAAACATTTTTTGGTTATTCAGGTTAATAAATACATTTGAAAATAAAAAGAAAAATTCTTATTTCAAACAAACATGTAACGCATCTGACTGGTCTTTCTACAGGACTGAACTCCTTAAAAGATGTTATAATCATATTTTCATGTATTTAGATTCAAAAGGCCAATTCGACGTTATAGCATTTGGTCTTAGAATTGTCTGACTCACCCTGATGATGCCACCGACGACTTCCATCACTTTGCCTCGATACCACAGAGTATCTGATCCTCTCACCGCACAGGCTTCTCCTTTTTTCCAGAAATAAGGCTCCAAAAGACCAAGGCATTTTAAATTACTCTGAATTTCATTCATCATTTTTATTAGTTCAAATTCTGAAGAAGTTATTAAAAATAGAAAACATTTAGGAAAAATTCCCTACCATTTTCAAATGAAGTCATCACCAACCTTTAATAATCTCATCAGCTAGATATCACAGGGAATTAAAAATCAGTCCCCACATAAAGAGCTTTAACAAAAATTTAATTCAGGTGCCAGCCTGGTGGTGTGGTGGTGAAGTTTGACACAGTCCACTTTGGCAGCCTGGGTTTGCAGGTTCAGATCCTGGGCATGGACCTACACCACTCATCAAGGCATGCTGTGGTGGCGACCCACATACAAAATAGAGGAAGATGGGCACAGATGTTCGTTCAGGGCTAATCTTCCTCAAGCAAAAAGAGGAAGATCGGCAACAGGTGTTAGCTCAGGGCCAATCTTCCGGGGGGTGAGGGGCAATCTAATTCCATCAGCAGCTTCTATATGTTTCAATAGTTACTACTGATCATATGTAAATAATTATTCTGATCTCAGGTTATAAACGCAAGCATTATTTTGGGAGTGCAAGAATTATTAAAAGCTCTAAACACATACCAGGTAGCCTAATATAAAAGAACTATCACTTTAAGATAATGTCACTTTGAGAGCACACTAAGTAAAACAGAATACAAATTATGTTACTTGATGCTTAGATACAGCATAATTCCAGGGACATAAAATTAAAATTCTACTGTTGCTACCTACTGCTAATTGGCTCATTATTTCCACAGTAAATATACATCCCCATAACTGATACCGCAGAAGGCAAGGTCTCGAGTCAGTCCCTAGACAAGTTCTACCACTTTAGTTGTGCGTTCTTGGGTAGCTCCTTTACCTCTGTAAGTTTCCATTTCTTCTTCCGTAAACTGGGTATAATAGCACCCGCGTGCACTACCAGCATTGTGGGGATTAGATGCAGAGCGTCTAGCACATCGCCTGGCGTGTCACAGTCCACTGGTTTTAGCTATCACTACTTATATACGCCAAGGAAAGCTTCTGGATCAAGTACATTGCTAAAGGTCTCAAATACTGTTCACTTCTTCTAGAATCGCCAACTACACAGATTTATTCTGTTTTCCAAATTAAAAAATAGTATTCAGGAGATGAACAAATGAGACAAAAATTTCAACAAATTCACAGCCACGATATCCTTATCCGTAGGCGGACTCACTATGAAGCTGATGGAGCTTAAGTCCTGTGAGTGCGAGAGTTGCCATGAGTTACAGAGTATTCTGGACTACACTCAGGGTGCAGAAAGGAAGCATTGGTACACAAGCCTGAAGAGATCTCAAGAAGGACCTAAATATTCTCAAAGAGCCCTGAGTCTCCAGCTGCTTCTTGTGATTTCTTTTCTCATTCTAAGAGGATATAAACTGTTGTAATCTTTTTTCTTAGAGAGCCTCCAAACTTGTATACGTGCCTGGTCTTACATACCTGGAACCATGCCCATGCTTATCTTAGGTCCAATGTCTATCTCTTCCCAATGCCTCCATAAGTGTTTTTTATGTGCTAGGGATTGTGAAAAGCACTGTGTGTATTTCATTTAACCTTCACAACAACCCAGTGAAAGTGAGTTCAAAGAAGTTCACCACTTGCCCAGGGTATCTCAGTCCATGTCTATCTTGCTTGAGAACTTGAGCTGCTGGCCACTACTTTTCCTGACTAATCCTACAGAACGTAAAAGATCTTACCTGACAATTTAGGTATTACGAATATAGTTCCATCATCACCAACGCAGCTGACTACTGCCTCCAATACTTTCATGTTAGGAATAGCTGGTGGCTTATAGCATCCAGTAGTTCTTGGTTCTAGAATTTTCTCCTTAAATTTAGACACCTTGTGTTCACTGATAATGTCAGCAGCTTTTTTGTCAGGGTCAAAGTTAATTTTAATACACTTAGTATCCATTGAATCTTCTTGTTCTAGGGGGGTTTCCAGAGACTTCTCAAATAATGAATGGCTGTTATCTAACGTATTAATTCTGTAACATTCAACAAAGAATTTATATATACACATGAGCAAATAAAAAAGTTCTGGGGAAAACAATATAAAAAGAACGCTTCAAATACACTTGAAATTTAACTATTTGCTCTAGTCTAGGATATACTAGTCTAATTTGTTAAATGAGGATAATTTAAATTAAAATTATTTTAAATTATGAATGAGCTTGATGAGAAAAAGCAATATAATTTTACTTAAATGCTTTAAAATTACTATCTCATATTTACAAACTACTCTCTTAAAATCTTATAAGTATATTCCAAGTATTATACAATTAACTAGATGTCACTGGGAAATATGACACCTTCAAGCTAATTCTAACTTAGTCCACAGATAGAACATATACATGTGGCAAGTTATCAACATTCATAAATATAAAGGTAATATTAATCTCTTAAAAAACAATACAGTACTATCAGATATTAAGTGTTAGTGGTTATACTGTATTCACTCAATTTTTTTTACTTTATTTCCTTCTAGTTAAAAAAAAGTATGCCTCCCTCCCAATTTTTTTTTTCTTATTTTAGCAGAATTATAGCAGATTTTTGTTCCTTCTCCTTCCCTGTATTTTCTCTTGAAAGGAATTTTATGTTTTATCAATATAAAATAGCTACATAATTCCTCAACTAATACCACTCTCTCATCATCCCTAGCCTTGCGATAGCTAGTAGTTTCAGTGCTGTAAAAGCAGTAAAGACGATCACAATTAGTGGCAGATGTTGTCAGCAATGTTAACTTGCCTAGAATTTTTCACTTTCACATTTATCAAGGAACTGCTTTAGCCTAAAGCCAGTGAACCCTAAAGAGACACACGCAGGACTAAAGATGCAGAGCCTACGTGTGTGCCAACGCCCAGGCAATTAAGTCAGCATCCACCACACCCGGCTAACCACCTCATGTCCCATTTTATTTTTGATTTCTCATTCTCCCTCCATTTCATCAGGACTGGGGTCTTGGTGAAAATAAGGTAAGATATTACAATGTAAGATAAAAAAAAAAAAGATCTGGCCATCTGTGTTACAAAACGCCTACTTGGAACATGTGTTTGCAATTCCAATATACCTCTAACTCTAGAAAAAAAGAGATAAAAAGAGAAAGCTACAGCTATAGAAATATGCTGATCTTTATCCCCTTGGATCAAAAGAACTTAAACCCCAAACTTACTATCTAAAATGATCTTTAAGTGTAAATATTGTTCAATTAGGTTTTTTTGCTACCTATTTCTGTTTTACATAAACACATTTTGGTAAATACCTACCAGAATTCCCAAGATAAAGCTTAAACATCTCTGTCTAAGCAAATGAGGCCAAAGGGCTCAGATCTGGTACCCACTTAAATAATTCTCTTTTCCTTTGGTTTACAGTGCAAATGCCACACCACAGGGCAAAGAACAAAAGGAAAAATGTCAGTAGGCATTGAAATATATAAGAGCTGATGTGCCTGAACAAGGAAGTTAGTAATCTTGACTGAATTTATTTCTGAGCTGGCTCTCAGGGTTGGTTTATAAATCATTTTTAATAGTAAACAAGATGCAATTCAGGTTTGAAAGCACATAGATATGAAGATTTACACAGGCAAATAAGAAGCCTCCATCACAAAGTGATGTTAAAAAAAAAGTCTATACCTCCTTTCTCTCAAAGCCAACCCTTTTTTAATCAAATATTTAGAAACATCAACTCGCTCTCCTTTTTCATCTCTGCAGAAAATTTTCACAGGTAATGGCCATGTTGTATTGTTTTCCTGCAATGATTTAAGAGCAGAGTAAATATTAGACACAAAAATAAAATCTTCTTACAAACAACATACTTTTCACAGCATTTCCTCCACATTTCTCCAAGCCAGAAAAACATATTTCCCAACCAAGTAAAGTTATTTTGATATCTGAACATATCAGAGAGAAAACAGCACGGCACAGAGTCACTGGGGACAGTTGGCTGTTTGGGCAATGTTTCAGGAAGGCCTCGCTGTGAAGGTTAAGCTACCTGAAGGTGGGGAGCAGACTGAAAATGGGGGAGGGAGGGAACACATCACCAGTTACAACAGTTCTCTATTATCCTAAACTCTTTGCAAATTATAAAATCAAAGTATATTTTTCCAGCTGTACCGTTTATTTTGCAAAAAGCAAAAGAAAGAATTACAAAACATATATTCTGTTTCACATGGAAGCATAAAAATGAAGAAAGTACACATAGAAAGAAGAAAGTAACGTGAAAAATTACTTATGTATCAAATTAGAAAAAAAGGAAGCAAAGAATACTTTAAGTGTTCTGAAAAGATATATCCTACATATATCCTCTTCTCAATTCCATATTCATAAATAATACACCTTTGATGACATACAGCTAATATGATTTCCAGTGTGTAAAGAACATCAAAAGGCTTCAGAAATCTACTCTAGCATACATACATTCTGTTTGTTTGCTTGTTTCGGTGAGGAAGATTCACCCTGAGCTTGGGTTGCCACCTCAGCATGGCTGAGTGTTGTAGGTCCACACCAATGACGTGAACCTGCAAACCCGAGCCACTGAAGTGGAGAGCAGCAAACTTAACCACTATGCCATGGGGCCAGCCCCATACATTGTTTTTTAACACGCAAATTATCAACTCAAGAATATTACGTTAGAAATGTTTTGGTTTATTTATACAATCGTTTATGGTACATCTACTATCAAGCGGGCTTTGTGACTTGACTTACAAGCTGGCCCGGTGGTTTAGTAGTTAAGCTCACACACTCTGCTTTGGCGGCCCAGGGTTTGCAGGTTTGGATCCCAGGCATGGACCTAGCAGCACTTGTCAAGTGACGCTGTGGCGGCATCCCACATAAAATAGAGGAAGATCAGCACAGATGTTAGCTCAGCAACAATCTTCCTCAAGCAAAAAGAGGAGCACTGCAACAGACGTTAGCTCACAGTTAATCTTCCTCACAAAACAAACAAAAAAAGACCATAAAAGGTTGCAAGAAAAAAAAATCCAAATAGTTTGCTGTTACTTTGTCAACAAGAAAATAAATGGAGCTGTAGAAAACATCAGTGAAATAATCAGTACATATCTATTGTAACTGTTTACCCCATTACACACCTGTAAGATTATAGTCGCTACAGCTCCAGTTAGGTACAATGAAAGACAGTCACAAGCTGTCGCTGTCCACTTGTCACTCCCACCAGTTGGTCTGAAACAAAAAATAATGACAACTTGTTTTATAACAAGTAGTATAGGATATAGAAATATAAAAGAACCACCATATACATATATACTTAAATTAACTTCATATGTAGTGAGAAATCAATTTAAACATGGCTTTGTGTTATTTTCACAATTTTCTTCCCTGTTTTCATAGTCTTCTGTTCATCCCTCTATTCTACCTATGGCCCATGTTACATGCTAACTTATTTATGTATTTCTGTTCTGCAGCTACACTGAGAACCCTCAGAAAGTATACATGTTTTAAGAATTTTTTTTACCTATTGTATACATTTCATATATGCTAACTAGACTATAAAGTGAGAGGGTAGGGATAATGTATTGTAAGTATTATGTGTACGTGTGTGTGTATGTGTTGTATTATGTGTAATGTCCATCATCATACCCCTAATGCCTAGGATAGTGCCTGGCACACAGAAGGCACTCCAAAAACATTTAATGGAAATAAAAAAGAACAGTCCCTTTACAATGATGATTCCATTGCTCAAACACTTTTGGAAGTTTGTTTCTGGAATTTAAATCCAAGATGAATTGCTACTTATGAATATCAGCCTCAATAATTTACAGAAGATTTACTTTTTAATATTCATGGTTAAAAACATTCAATAAATATTTACTGACAAACCAATGAAAAGGCAAGTATCCAACTTCATCAACTATTTTAGTTTGCAGAGTTGAAACTGGGTGACTCTAGATTCACCCCAAAGAATAAAGCAGCAGTGCCACTAAAGAGATTACAGGTAGCAAAGCACAGGTTCGGAGGGCTCTCTAGATTGGACTTTCACTGGCGCTGACCCATCAATACAGTAAATAACGGATCTAGCCAATCCTTTCACGTTAAATGGTTCACATGAGTGAACTAATGAAATCAACTGTGCATGCAGTTTGACCAAACAGGATTTAGTAAATATGCCATAGTATTTACACTAAGCCCAGTGTCCTTATAAGCTAAGAAGCTTAAATTACCAGTGACTCCTAGAATTAGGCATGGTTTTTTATTTATTATGATGGTGTAAACTTCTGAACATCTGAAAGTACTTACAACATTTAAAAAAAAATCTGGGGCTGGGCTGGTGGCGCAGCAGTTAAGTGTGCACGTTCTGCTTCTGCGGCCCAGGGTGAGCCAGTTTGGATGCCAGGTGTGGACATGGCACCACTTGGCAAGCCATGCTGTGGTAGGTCCCACATATAAAGTAGAGGAAGATGGGCACGGATGTTAGCTCAGGGCCAGTCTTCCTCAGCAAAAAGAGGAGGACTGGCAGCAGATGTTAGCTCGGGGCTAATCTTCCTCAAAAAAAAAAAAATCTATGGTCTATATCCACAAAACTGTATCTTTCAGCCGGGAGAGATGAAAAAGTTCTGGAGATGGATAGTGGTGAAAGTTGTACAACAATATGAACTGCTTAATGCCACTGAAATTTACACTTAAATATGATAAATTTATGTTACGTATATTTCGCCACAATGAAAAAGAAATCTATGGAAAAAGATTTCTCAGAAGGGTAGTAGAGCACAGTGGTTAGGATTCCAGTTCTGGATTCAGAATTTGTTCATAATCCTAGCTCAACACAGTTAGTAGATGTATTACTCTGGATAATAAAATACTTAACCTCTTGAAGACTCAATTTCTCTATCTGTAAATACCTTATCTATAGCTTAAAGGTTTGCTGTGAGGATTAATAATGCCTATAAGGCAATTAACACAGGGTCCAGACGTGCTTAAGGTTAGCTATTGCTATTAGACTCTTGAAGTGATGGCATTCTACCACAGTCCATAAGATATAATTCAAGGTACAACTAAGGGATTTACAGAATTCTGTTCAATTGTTCTGACTGAATCGTTTAACGTGGAAGTGAAAACTAGGATAGAAGATTTATACAGAATGTGGGCCTGAGATTTCCACTCCAGGGCACTGCAAGAATGTATCGATATGGTCCCATAGTCACTGTTAGCGATCACAGACAATGTCAGAGGCGCCTGTGAGATTGCAGAAATGTTCTGCGCAAACAGGCGGATTACGGAAACTACCATTGATGAGCTTTTCAAGAGCATTGAACAGATGGTCTACCAGCAATTAGAACAAAAAGGGGTCACCAAGAACAAGACATCCTATTCTAATCTCAATTTTTAAAAAATCAGGTTTCAAAAGTGATAAACCAATATCATATTTTTAGATAACTTTGGGTAAGGTACTTAATTTCTGTGTCATTTTCTTTAATTGTAAAACAGGGATAATAACAGTTCCTATGTTAGTGTTGTGAGGATTAAATGAACTGATACAAGTAAAGCATTTTGTACAGTCTGCCCTGGTAGACAGTAAATGTTGGGTGTCACTGTGTAGTGCATCTGGAGTTCTTTCATGAGATCCCTGGGGGTAAGACAAAAATAGGTAGGATAAACCTGTAACTTTAAACAGTTCATTAAAGCTTTTATAATAATGTGGAAAGGGTCCTCAGGACCTTTTAGCTCTATTTGCGAACAGATTTTTAATATTCCTATTTGTGCTCATGTCTGAAAAAGCACACACAAACATGTATATGTGTGTGTGTGTGTTATGTCTGTCTTTTAGCCAAATAACAGCAATTGGCTAGATAGGTTTGCTTCAAATTAGGAAGCAAATCTGAGACAATCCCAAACTACAGGCATCCCTGTAAGATTTGGGTAATAGTGGGCAGCACATCAAAGCAACAGGAAGTGATCCTCCCATAGGCTTTAATGAATGATAAAGCTGCTTCCCATAGGTAGGATTATATTCAGTACACCCTGGTGAACAGTAGCTAGGATTTATTTAGCAATAGTTAATGATTCTTTTGAACCTCTGGAGGGAAAGTCAATTAATTTTTGGCAACACTGTTACTTCAGTGACTAGATACTCTGATTTTTGTCAATAGAAGCCATAAATTTAAACATTTATGTGGCACCTACTAGTTTTTAAGAAAATGTTGACAAATAGTTAAAAATTATAAAAACATTCTGTAGGTCAAATACATGGTACATGTTAGTTAAATTTGGCCACAAACTGTTAACTCAATGAGATATGCCTTCAAATTTATAGATAATACACTAGAAAGAACAGCCTAGACGCTGAACAATATTTGAATTTCAAAACGAATTAGATGAAATTTGACAAGAATAAACGGAAAACCTATATTTTGGTGAAAAAATCAATTATATAAGTGTAGAAACAAATATAGCTTCATAATAGGCTTGAGCAGAGAAGAGCAAGTGCCAGTTCTATGAAGCCCGGAAGTGCAAAGCCCTTTTAAAGATGTCAAGGCCTGTCCTGCTCCTCTAGGGCAGTACTGCGTCTTTGCCTGTAAACTCTGACCTGTTTCAGCTGGTATTACCTTCTTCCTCAGGGTACATGGGGCATGATAATCCTGGGACAGTCAACAAAAAGAGATTGACATGCTTGGGATCTTTTAAACTCGAATGGAGTTACAGCTCAGACCACTAGGCTTCTGATTAGTATTCACAAGCTCAATGTGAGTTCAATGAAAACTGCTTAGGAAATTCAACCCAACTCATCCCTCAAATACAAATTATTATTATTATTTTTTTTTTGAGGAAGACTGTTCTGAGCTAACATCTGTGCCACTCTTCCTCTATTTTATATGGGACACTGCCACAGCATGGCTTGACGAGAGGCGCTAGGTCTGCACCCAGGATATGATCCTCCAAACCCTGCGCCACTGAAGCAGAGTATACAAACTTAACCATGATGCCAGTAGGATGGGCCCCCAAAATACCAATTTAAACGTGCTGCATTAAGCAAAACATAGCGACTAGTTTTAAACATTTATAGTTTTAGTGACAACTGCTAATACACGTTTATAGTTTTAGTAAGAGCTGCTCAGAATATACCAGAAATAATTCTTCCAACTTAAACCAGAAAACATTTAGAGAAGGCAAGCAAGAAGTTTAGAAATCATGTTATTTTAGGATTATCTGAGAAAACTGTAGATAGCCTGGAAGAAAACAAAAGTCTTAGTGGAAAAATTAGGATGTTGAGAAGATATGGGGAGCCCAATTTTAACGCAATGTAAGAAAACACCAGCAACTGAAGCTGCCTGGTAAAGAAACAAGCTCTCTTGAGAAGTCCGCTCCACAGCACTGGAAGTCTTCAAGCAGGTCTAAAATGTCCACTTATTAGGGCTGGTATAAAAGAAATTACTGTCATGACGCCTCTAAGCTCTTTGGATTTCAAGGTTAAGATTCTATAATTCTTGTTACAAAGACACTATGGCTTTACTGCCACAGATTTATCAATGAAGAAAGGTCCGCTAGAAGGAGGAATTGGCAATTTCTGTATTTTTCAAACAGAAATCTCAGTATAATACATACTCACAGTAAGTGCTCCTAGTACTCCCTTCCAGCCTGGGAAAACTGTAAGCTAATAGTCAACACTGCAATCTAGGAAGAGCCATATTGGGTTTTACCAAACATTTTCCTCCTAAATAATGTATTTAGAACAGGCTGTATTTTCCTATATTCCTTTAAGTTACATCTTATTTACAGATTTTTCTTACTAGCTGAAGATTATCTGAATATTTTCTTAATACCTTAAAAAGTTATTATGGTAATCTTCAAACATATTAAAAAGTGGAGAGAATATAATAAATCTGATGTTTCTATCACTCAGCTTCAAAAATTATCAATACATGACCAATTTTATTTCATCTATACTCTCACGTACTCATGCCCATCCCTGATTAATTTTAAGTTCCATTATTTTAAGTTCCACATTATCTCATTTGAAGATTTTATATTTCCAAAAGATAAGTCTTTTTCAACAAACATAGCCACAGCACCTTTATCACATCTAAAAATCTTATGATTCCTTAATATCAACCATTCAGATAGTGTTCATTTTCTCCTGATGTTTCAAGAGAGTTTGAATTGGTAAACAAAGTCCACACATCGTGAATGGTTCATACATACCGAGTGCCCCCTCCCTCACTTTCCCTTGCAATTTTCTGTTGAAGAAACTGAGTCATTTGTTCGGCAGTTTCCGTGGTTTGGATTTAGCTGGTTACATTCCCATGGCATGTAACATGTTCCTCTGTTCCTTGTATTTCCTTTTAAATTCAGTTAGTTCTAGAGTCTTGATCAGATGCAAGTTTGCACTTTTCTTTTTTCAGAAGAGCTGTGTACTTCCATCAGGAGGTACACAATATCTGATTCTTTTTTCATGATTTTAGCAGCCACTGATATTCATTTTCTAGATCCCTTAGTTTATTGAGGTTGTAAAGTGGTGTTATTCGAATGATATTCTTCCTTTGTTACCTGGAATACTTATAAAGAACAAGTTTCCCTTATCAACTACTTGATTATCCTGAAATAGAGACTGTACAGGAAAAGGGAGACAAATGCTCATTTTCCTTATTCACTAGTTTTCAGAATAATGAGGCAGTTCCCTAGAATCCTCTAAAAGTGACCAACGAGTTTTTTTTTAAATCACTTTATGAACTTTGGGATTTAAACATATCAATGCTTTACTACATTACAATTATCATCCTACTGATGCTTAAGATATCCCATCTTTGGTCAGTGCAAGTTTATTGAAGTTGGGCACTGAGTCCTTTCATCATAATCCCAATAATTTTTTTATAGCTCTCTTGCTTTTTTGTTATGATGAGATATTCTAGGCTCATGTTGTACATTTCCTGTCCAAGATGTGGAATCAGACATTTTCCCAAAGAGCACTAGTTTCTTTTCATGAGAAATAGTATTTGGAGAACACAATTTGTACACCAGCATAGCTCATTGATATTGGGTCCTTCATGGTACAAAGCTAAAAACTATGCAATTTTACAATTAAAATACATCATGAGTGATGTCAGCATCACGGCGGAGTGAGGTCTTCCCTTGGATTCCCCTCTAAGATACAACCAAATGGACATTCATACACCAACAGAGGACATACACACATCACAAAAGATATCTGAGAGACCCACGCAGCCATATGCCAGAAGGTGCTGGTGGGGCTGGATCCTCTGGAGGAAGTGGAAGCTGATCTGCAGGAGCTCCATGGAGACAGATGGCTATGGCAGTGGGAAGGGCACAGGTGAGAAGAGCACCCGTCCTCACCCAGTACTCCAGCCCCAGAATCATCTGGAGCATGGTGCAGAGAGCATGGCAGTGGGGGTGTGAAAAGTGCACAGGAGATGGAGGTGTCCCGGCCCTGCCCAGCAGTCCAGCCCCAGGATCGCCCAGAGCACGGCCCAGAGAGCATGGCAGCATTGGCAGGGAAAGTGTACAGGTGAGGGAGGGGCTGCATCCCTGCCCCGTACTCCAGCCCCAGAACTGCCCAGAGCACGGAGCAGAGAGCGTGGTAGTGGCAGTGGGGAAAGGCAAAGTGCAGAGTCCTGCAATAGCCCAGAGCTCCGAACAGAGAGACAAGCAGGGGCTGGGGGAAGTGCTCGGGAAGCAGAGCAACCCTCCCCCTGTCCGGAGCTCCACATCTGCCACTGATAAGTTGCTCAGAGAGAAAAGCAGTCAGTGGCTGGAGCTGGGGAGCCCCTGCTCATGCCGGTCCCAGAATACACAGCGCCTGATCCCCACCGAGCGGCAGTACGTGGCAGCTGCATCCAGGTAAGAGCACCACAGGGAAACAAAAATCCACACTATTAAGCAGTATAACTAGGTACATTAAAGCTCCAGATGAGAAGGAAACTGACAAGTACGCAGAAACCAACCCTGAAGACACAGAAATCCACAAACTAAACTAAAAACAATTCAAAACAGCTATCAGAAAAAAACTCAATGAGTTACAAGAAAACACAGAAAGACAAACTAATGAACTCAGGTGCTTCTTCACAGAGGAGACTGAAACCATAAAGAAGAACCAGTCAGAATTGTTGGAGATGAAAACCACAGTGGATTAAATAAAGACACACCTGGATTCCCTAAACAACAGAGCTGTCAATATGAGGAGAGAATCAGCCAGTTAGAGGATAGTACTGTAGAAATGCTTCAGAGGGAGGAGAAGAGAGAACTAAGACTAAAAAGAAATGAAGAAGCTCTCAGAGAAATATCTGACTCAATCAGGAAATGCAACATAAGGACTATAGGTATTCAAGAGGGAGAAGAAGAGGAGAATGGAGCAGAAAGCTTGTTCAAAGAAATAATAGCTGAAAACGTCCCAAACCTGCGGAGGGAGCTGGAAATCCATGTGAAAGAGGCCTCCAGATCTCCTAACTTTGTCAGTGTAAAAAGACCCACCCAAGGCATTTGGTAGTGAAGCTGGCAAAAGTCAGGGACAAAGAAAATATACTAAGGGCAGCTAGGCAGAGGAAAATAACTTACAAAGGAACCCCTATCAAGCTTTCAGTGGATTTTTCAGCAGAAACCTCACAGGCTAAGAGAGAGGGGAATGACATTCAAAATCCTCAAAGACAAAAACTTTCAGCCAAGAATACTCTATCCAGGGAAAATGTCCTTCAGATATGAGGGAGAAATAAAAACTTTCCCAGATAAAGGAAAGCTAAGGGAGTTCACTGCCACAAGATACCCCCTATGAGAAATCCTCAAGAAGGCCCTCATAACTGAAAAAAAAAAAAGAGGAAAGGGCTACAAAGCCCTGAGCAAGGAGATTAATAGGTAGGCAGTAATCAGAAAATGGTAGCTCTCTATCAGATCAGGTTAGTAAACACTTAAATTTTTTTTTTTTTTTTAAAGATTTTTTTTTATTTTTTCCTTTTTCTCCCCAAAGCCCCCTGGTACATAGTTGTATATTCTTTGTTGTGGGTCCTTCTAGTTGTGGCATGTGGGACGCTGCCTTAGCGTGGTTTGATGAGCAGTGCCATGTCCGCGCCCAGGATTCGAACCAACGAAACACTGGGCCGCCTGCAGCGGAGCGCGCGAACCTAACCACTTGGCCACGGGGCCAGCCCCGTAAACACTTAAATTTAACATCAAGGATAAAGAGAAGGAAAACACCAAACAAAAATGATCTCATCATTTTAAACACAAACTCACAACACAAGATGGAAAAAGACACGACAAAAACAACTCAGAAGGGAAAGAGGAAAGGGATGGAATCAGTATAGTCTAAGGCAATAAGAGGCTATCAGAAAACTGTGACTATCTCAACTGTGAGATTTTTTTATATGAACCTAAGAGTAACCATTAAACAAATAATTAGAACAGAGACATTTACAATAAACAGGCAGAAAATGAAGAAAATCAACAGAGAAAATTACCTAATCAAATCGGTAGTCCAAAATACACAGGATGAGAAACAAAGGAAATGCAGAAGAACCGGGAAATGTGCGATAAGATGGCAATATTAAGCCCTCATATATCAACAATCACTCTAAATGTAAAGGGACTGAATTCTCTAATCAAAAGACAGAGTGGCAGGATGGATTAAAGAACAAGACCCAACAATATGCTGCCTCCAGGAAACACATCTCAGTTCTAGAGACAAACATAGGCTCAGAGCAAAGGGATGGAAGACAATACTCCAAGCTCATAGCAAACAAAAATATCAGGTGTCGCCATACTTACATCAGATAAAGTAGACTTAAAGACAAAACAGGTAAAGAGAGACAAAGAGGGGCAATATATAATGACAAAAGGAACTCACCAAGACAACATAACACTTACAAACATGTTGCACCCAACACAGGAGCACCAAAGTACATAAGGCAACTATTAACAAGCCCAAAAGGAGATATCAATGACAACACAGTAATAGTAGGGGACCTCAACACCTCACTTACATCAAAGGATAGATCATCCAGACGAAAATTCAACAAGGAGATAGTGGACTTAAACGAAAAACTAGGCCAGATGAACTTAATAGACATAGAGAGAGAGCACTCCACTCAAAAACAACAGAATATACATTCTTCTCAAGCACACATGGAACATTCTCAAGGATATAGCACATATTGGGAAACAAGGCAAACCTCAATAAATTTAGGAAGATTGAAATCATATCTACTATCTTTTCTGCCCAAAATGCCATAAAACTGGAAATCAACTAGAAGAAAAAAGCTGGAAAAGGAACAATAATGTGGAAACTACACAACATGGTACTAAACAACCAATGGGTTGCCAAAGAAATAAAGGGAGAAATCAAAAAACATCTGGAGACAAATGAGAATGAAAACACACCATACTAACTCTTATGGGACGCAGCAAAAGTGGTCCTAAGAGGGAAATTTATAGCAATACAGGCCCACGTTAACAAACAAGAGAGAGCTCAATAAGAAATCTTAAACTACGCATAACAGAACTAGAAAAACAAGAAGAAAGCAAGCCCAAACTCAGCAGAAGGAGGGAAATAACAAAAATTAGAACAGAAATACATGAAATGGAAACAAAAAAAGACGGTAAAGGATGAAAGAAACAAGAAGCTGGTTCTTTGAGGATAAACAACACTGACAAACCCTTAGCCAGTCTCAGTAAGAAAAAAAGAGAGAGGGTTCAAATAAACAAAATTAGAAATAAAAGAGGAGAAATTACAACAGATACCACAGAAATACAAAATATTATAAGAGAATATTATGAAAAACTATATGCCAACAAACTGGACTATCTAGAAGAAATGGATAAATTCTTAGACTCTTACAACCTCCAAAAACTGAATCAAGAAGAAACAGAGAATCTGAATAGACCAATCACTAGTAAAGAGATTGAAATAGTAATCAAAAAGCTCCCCCAAAATAAAAGTCCAGGACCAGATGGCCTCTTGGGAGAATTCTACCAAACATTCAAAGACAATTTATTACCTATTCTTCTCAAACTATTTCAAAAAATTGAGGAAGACGGAAACATTCCTAACACATCCTACAAGGCCAAAATCACCCTGACACCAAAAAGCCAGACAAGGACAACAGAAAGAAGGAAAATTACAGGCCCATATTGCTGATGAACATAAATGCAAAAATCCTCAACAAATATTGGCAAACCAAATACAGCAATACACTAAAGAGATCATACATCATGATCAAGTGGGATTCATACAACAGGCACAGGCATGGTTCAACATCTGCAAATAAGTCAATGTGATACACCATATTAACAAAACGAGGAATAAAAATCACATGATCATCCCCATAGATGCAAACAAAGCATTTGACAAGATCCAACATCGGTTCATGATAAAAACTCTCAATAAAATGTGTAAAGAAGGAAAATGCCTCAACATAATAAAGGCCATATATGAGAAAACCACAGCCAACATCATAGTCAGCAGGTGAAACTGAAAGCCATCCCTCTGAGAACAGGAACAAGACAAGGGTGCCCACTCTCACTGCTCTTATTCAACATAGTACTAAAGGTGTGGGCCAGAGAAATTAGGCAGGAAAAAGAAATAAAAGGAATCCAAACTCTCACTGTCTTTTCAGACAACTTGATTTTATATATAGAAAACCCTAAAGAATCCATTGGAAAACTGTTAGAAATAATCAACAACTACAGTAAAGTTGCAGGATACAAAGTCAACAAGGAAAATCAGTGACATTTCTATACTCTTAATAACGAACCAAGGAAACAAGAACTCAAGAATACAACCCCATTTACAATTGCAACAAAAAGAATAAAATATCTAGGAATAAGTTTAACCAAGGAAGGGAAAGACCTATACAAGATAAACTATAAAAGATTACTGAAAGAAATCAATAATGACATAAACAAATGGAAAGACATTCCATGTACATGGATTGGAAGAATAAACAGTTCAAATGTCCATACTACCTAAAGCAACCTACAGATTTAATGTAATCCCAATCAGAATCCCAATGACAGTCTTCACAAAAATAGAAGAAAAAAATCTTAAAATTCATATGCAGCAACAAAAGACCCTGAATAGCCAAATCAATCCTGAGAAACAAGAACAAAGCTGGTGGCATTGCAATCCCTGACTTCAAAACATATTACAAAGCTATAGTAATGGTACAGCACAGTACTGGTACAAAAACAGGCACACAGATCAATGGAACATAACGGAAAGCCCAGAAATAACCACACTTCTACGGACAGCTAATCTTTGACAAAGGAGCCAAGAACATTGTGGAGAAAAGAAAGCCTCTTCAATAAATGGTACTGGGAAAACTGGACGGCCACATGAAAAAGAATGAAAGCAGACCATTATCTTTCTCCATAGACAAAAATAGACTCAAAATGGATCAAAGAGTTGAAGGCAAGACCTGAAACCATAAAACTTATGGAAGAAAATATAGGCAGTATACTCTTACTCATCAGCCTTAAAAGGATCTTTACAAATACCATGTCCACTCAGACAAGGGAAACAAAAGAAAAAAAAACAAGTGGGACTTCATCAGACTAAAGAGCTTCCAGAAGGCAAAAGAAACCAAGATCAAAATGAAAAAACAACCCATCAACTGGGAGAAAATATTTGCAAATCATACATCCGATAAGGGGTTTATCTCCATAATATATAAAGAACTCACACAATTGAACTACAGAAAAATAAACAACTCAATTAAAAAGTGGGAAGAGGATATGAACATTTTTCCAAAGAAGATATACAGATGGCCAATAGGTACAAGAAAAGATGCTCAACATCACTAATCATCAGGGAGATGCAAATCAAAACTACAGTTAGATATCATCTTACGCCCATTAGAACGGCTACAGTCACCAAGACAAAAAATAATAAATGTTGGAAATGTTGGAGAGGTTGTGGAGAAAAGGGAACACTCATACATTGCTGGTAGGAATGTAAACTAGTGCAGCTACTTTTAAAAACAGTATGGAGATTTCTCAAAAAATTAAAAATAGAATTACTATATGACCCAGCTATCCCACTACTGGGTATTTATCCAAACAACTTGAAATCAACAATTCAAAGAGACTCATGCACCCCTATGTTCATTGCAGCATTATTCACAATAGCCAAGATGTGGAAGCAACCCAAATGCCCACTGACTGATGATTGGATAAAGAAGATGTGGTATATATACATAATGGAATACTACTCAGCCATAAAAAAAGACAAAATCATCCTATTTGCAGCCACATGGATGGACCTTGAGGGCATCATGTTAAGCGAAATAAGCCAGACAGAGAAAGACAAATATCATATTATTTCACTCATATGTGGAATATAAACAAACTTACAGACAAAGAAAACAATTTAGTGGTTACCGGGGTAGGGAGTGGGCACAAGGAGGGCAGAGGCACACTCATATGGTGTTTGGAAAATATTAACGTACAACTGAAATTTCACAATGCTATAAATTATTTAGACCACAATAAAAAAATTTTAAAAAATACATCATGAGTTTCTACTGATACTTCTGATTCAAAATCAGGAATACAAGGTAAATTAACCTTAATCTCACATCTTTATCATCTATCAACCACACCAGTTTTTAATATGTCCATAATTACTATTTCTACTTATCTCACAATACACACACAGTAGTTACAGTAACACTACAACCAACTTTGAGATTAATGAAAACAGCTGATGATTTGGTGGTGGAGGGGGGGTTATGTGTTAGTCCTCAGGATATATTCTGGTAAGGATACACAGTCAACTTATTGCGTTTTAAAGTCATTTGAAGAAGTTCCTCTCTGACAGGTTATGCCACCACTATAAATAAATTTCCTTTCCCTTATGTTTTTACTGATTTGTTTATATAAAATATTAACATAGTTGCAATGTTAAATCAATATTGTTAGCAACCTCTTCTACCCAACATCTTATCTGAAGTATTTACTCCTAGTTAATACTAATAAGACAAACAGTAAGCTTATTCAACTTTTTATATGTACTTTCTCCCCTCGTTTTGCAAAATTGTGCTGTATCTTTGCATACTATACTGTTTCCCTAATCACCATTGTTTAATCTTAGTTCTTTAGGTAAAATAAATTTAATGCTTGCCTTCAGGCCTTATATTAAATCTTTCATGCCTTGTTGGTTAATCTAAAGCTTGTTCTCTTACAGATTCCTCAGGAATGGTTCCGAGAAACAACATTCCCTGAGTGGTCATGTCAATTTGTCTGTGGTCTTTATATCTGAAGGTCAGTTTGGCTGGATATGAAACCCATACCTTGCCATTTTGAGTATGTTTAAAATGCCACTCCATTACCTTCTGGCATAAAGCATTAGTGAAGACTGTGATTTTAAGTCAATAATTTTACTAGATAATTGCTCAGTGTTGGCATTCTTGAATTGATTTTCCAAAATATGCAGTGTACCCTCCCAATATACAGTTTTAAATAGTCTTCTAGTTTAGGAACACTTTCCCATACTGGGTTTTTAGTATTTGTTTTGTTCTATTTCTTTTAGTTTTCTTCTTTGAGATTCCTATTACATGTACGCTTGTTTTATTTTTTTAATCTATTTGTGTATCTTTTATTTTCTTTTGAATCCTTTGGATTTTAATTTTTTTTCAATTTTAAAAATTTGTCCTCCTATCTTGTATTTCTCATGGCATTATCTATTATGTACTTGTGTTTTTTCTAGTTTAATCTACAATTCTGATATGATTTTCTTTTATTTCTAACTCTTTGAGTGTTCTCTTCAAATCTTCCTTTTTCTTTTTTCTGCATGTACATCACATTTCAAATTCTGGATACATTACATCATGTTCACCACTCGAACACTAATTATAGTGCATCCCCTCACATGTGACCCTAATCACCCCGTTTGCCCTCCCCCCCCTTCCCCAGTGGTAACCACCAGTCCAATCTCCAATGCTATGTGGGTTTTTTTTGTCGTTTTTATCTTCTACTTATGAGTGAGATCATATGGTTCTAAATCTTCCTTTTTCTGTAATCAATCTTATTTCTAGTTTTCCTAATTCTGTTTTATGCTGTGCTTCATAGAGTCTGTCATTTTCTAAATTTTTTAGTTCATTTTGAAATAGGAGGTCACAGTTTTCTTGTTTTGTGAGCATGTCTATTTGGTGGATCTCCATTGCCTCTAAGGATGTTATCTCGCGTCTTGTCTTGTACTTTTTTCTTATAATAATCTACATGGAACTCCACTGCAGTCCGTTTTGCTCATGTTTTAAATGAAATAAAATGTCCTGTGCTCTTAGGAGGAAGAGGTGGATTACAATTGCTGCTCTAGATTCATGGGCTCTAGACCTATCTCTTGTGTTGTTTTCCCAAAATGACAGAAAACATGGCCTCATACTTGGACTCCTTGCTCCTCTCCCCTACTTTTACCTGCACCTTTTCTTTCCTTTGCCCCACTGTCTTACTTACATTAGGCTCTATTCCGAGCAGTTTCTCCTCAGTGTGGGGTCATAGAAGAGAGCTTTTTACTTTCAAGAGATTATATGGCTAAGAAGGGTCCAGAACCATGAAACTTGGGCACATTACACATCTCTTGCATTCAACTATGAATAGCATCCTCCATTTCTCCTTTCTCAGTTTTGGTTGCTGTTCTCAAATTGGTCTGCATTCTCCAGTGAAATACTATTGTCAATTCCTATTCTCAGAGCTGTGAGCATCCCAGTCAGCTTTCACTCTGCATCCTCCCAGACAAAAGCTGATACCACAAGGGTCCAGGTTCATGGTGTGCCACACCTGTTTGTACTTGGGGGGCCCACCAGGGGAAATGTTGTTGCCTACTTTTGTTGTAGATAGTGATGGTGAAATCTTCAGTTTTGCCATCCAAGCTGTTGTATTTATGGTAGGATTCCAGTAGATGCAAAAACTATGTCACGCCATTTTCCCAGAATCCTCTCTAAGTCACTCTTTTTTGTTATTTACACATTTTTAGCTTTCCACACAATTCTAAGCTTAAGAAATATATTTTATTTCTATCTTCCTTTGTTCCTCAAGCTTTATATTTAACAGTTTGAATTCTATCTAGATACTTGTCATACTTACCTATCTCTATTTCCTTAATACCACTAAAATTTAAGTGCTCCCAATTTTTCTTTCCCTCTTCTTAAAATCTTAAAATTTACTAGATTTTATGAAAATTTCAGAACGTTAGCAATATTAAAATTAAAACCATACAAAAAGAAAAATACTTAAAATCATATTCAATAATGAGAAAATTTACTCAGCTAAAAACTACCTTATATCAACAAGAGAGCATTCCAAAGATAATCTTCCCATCGTCTTTAGGTTTTCTTGAAGTTCTCTCAAACATTTAATATTCACTACTAGTTCAACACCCACGTCATACAGCAAGACCTATGAAAACAATAACTTTAAGTCTATGGAAAGACAACACTTCAAAACATTTTTTTGCAAACTGAAGAGCACAATAAAAATTGGACTAAATAACTCCAGGATAAAAATACAAAATCATTCACTTTCATCATTATATTTTTCACTGCATTTACCTCTACCAATGTGTCTGTAACCATTCTGATGATCTGGCCTCTTCGCCACTGATTTTTATCTGGGATCTGAACAGCACAGTGCATATCATTTTCCCACTTAATAGGTTCCCATTTTGAGTTTTCATAAGCAGCTACCATCTTTTCTTCTAAACTATGTAAAGAAAAACAATTTTAACTTTCTAAACCTTTTCACATAACATATAATTCTCTGACAACATGTCTCCTACTGTCCTCCCTTACTCAGCTTATTCCAGCCAAACTGGATACCTTGTTCTTTCTTGAATACCCAAGGACATTTCCACTGCAGAGTCTTTGAACCGGCTTTTCCCTCTGCCTGAGATGAACTTCCATCAGATATCCTCATGCCTTACTCCCTTCTCTTCTTCTTCAGGAACCATTTTAAACGTCACTGCCTCTGTGAGTCTTGCTTGATCTTCCTAAAATTGTCTTCCTCCCCGATTGCTTTGTCTCTATTGTCTTTATCACCATCTGCTACACTAAATATTTCATTTGTTGTCTCTCTCTCTCTACTAGAATTTAAGCTCCATCACAGCAAAGACATCCATGTTTTTACCAGTGTATCCCCAAGACTTAGAATACTGGCTGTCAAATAACAGGTGCTCAATAAATATTTGTGGAATGAATAAATTCCAATACAATGAAAGCAACCATTAAAGATACTGTTCGTATAGTTTTAACTAGTTTTTCAGTGACTATTTAGCTGAAATAATTTTTCTACTTTTAAAGTTCTGCAATTATGACATCTGTATCTTTGAAACAAAATATAGAAAAAAAAGAATAAAAACATATGCAATATATGTTATCCTTGTATGTTATACCTATTAAGTAAGTTTTCTGTCAATAACCACTGAACATAAATCTTCTCAGGAGATACTACATTACAGATATGCACAGGCAGTTCCTTATTATAAAGTGATTGGAGATTCTCATTAGGTAGAGATTTTGCAGACACAGGATTTAAACTGTTTACTTCATTTGAAATAATTTCTTCTGGAGAAGGATCCCATACTTCAACATGCTTTTTGGAATTATCTTTGAGGGTATATCTGAAAAATTAAAAAAAAAATTAGCAAAAAGAGTAGTTTGTAAAATATTTTTATTTGCTTAGATCTAGAAATGAACAAGTTTCAGCTATGGTTCACTGCTTCCCAGTTTTGATATTAATAGCAACTTTAGTCTTTTTTTTTTTCAAAAAAAAAGTTCTTAACTACCACCAGCATAAGCACAAAAATCTAAAAGCCAAACTATTTTAAAAACACAGTTGAAAATACCAACTTTGCTCATAATTTCACCATTTCCCATTGATGTCTTGTATTCACAAAGGAAGAGAAGAATTATTCGGACTTTTTTGATAACCTGAATATATCTCTTTGACTAAAAAGTATCAGTTCATGTGCTAATGAGAACACAAGTGGAAAAACAACTGTTATTAAAATGTTAATGAGAAAAATTATTAAATGAAGTGTTTAGAATGTTTAATAAATCAGATTAGTTCAGACTTTAACCACAGATAATTAGATTTCATTTGTTATTTCTATTAGGAAAAACAATTTCTTTCATACTAAGCTTGAGACTTAGGTAAATAACAATTTTTGCAGCTAAATCTAATGGACAGTTTTCAGTTCTTACTTGGCATGAACTCTGAGTACCAGCTACTCTTTCCTTCTTGAAATGTTCTCTTTCTTTGGTTGCTGGTTTTTCTTGAGTCTCACGTTCCTATCTACCATTTTTCTGGACTTCTCTTTTTTTCCCATAAGTGATAATCCTCAGAGTTGCATCTTCATCAAGGGAGATTGAGATGAATGATGAAAGTAATAACTTCATTCATTCTTACCAACTCATTTATCATTTATATGCTGCTACCTCCCATCTGAATTACCTAACTAGGTCTCTCTGCTGAGCTTTAGCTGCGTATAGCTCCATTCAACTAATATTTACTGGGTACATACTGTGAGCCAAGAATAATGCTAGATAACAGAAACATGGCAGTGGACAAAATAGGCAGAGTTCCGGTCCTCATGGAGCTTACAGTGTAGTGATTTTGAGAGACTTACATAATTACACAAAAAATAAATTATAATATGAACAAGAGTTACTAAGAAAAGAACAAGGGCATAGGCCAACGAAATATAATCTTGTCTGGGAGTTGGGGTTTCTCTAAGCGACATTTCAACTGAGATTTAAAAACGCTAAGTAGGAGTTAGCTCAGCATTCCAGGATCTGAAAGAAAACATGTAGCTGTGACATAGTAAGAGGACAGAAGACAACATTAAGTTTGAAGTAGGCAGGGGCCAGATTATTTGGGCAACACTATTTTTTATTTTATAAAGGATGGGGGGCACTGTGTATGACATAGTTGAGTCCAATAGAGAGACTAGAATGTGGGACTTCACATTTCTTGTCATTCCTCAGGTGATCAGGGCAGGCAATGATCAAGGGAAGCTCATGTTCTAATTTGAGGCTAGGCAACAGATACAATGAAAACAGTGGGTCTAGTTGCAGTAGTCAGAAAACAGGAATCTGGGTTTTGGAGGGCAAGGAGATTGACTGGGGCTGCCAGAGGATGAGGAATAGATTTACTAAAACTGAGTTTAAGCTTCAGGACCCCTCATTTGCATGGGTACCCTGGCAAGGGGCAAAGCAATGTGCTTCTGTAAAGTTTTCAAAAGTAAATATTTTAACTGAAATTAGTTAAGATCATTGATTCTTTCTATTCCCACTTTTCCTCTGTCACATTTCTTCCCATCTCGGGTGTCAGGCACAGTATTTTAGGGGGTTGGCTAAAGGGAAGTGGAGTTGGAGATACATTTAGTTTGGAGTTACTGGGATATAGGTTTGTGGCTGATAACCAGTTTCCTGTAAAATTAAGCTACTCTACTGCTAGCCATCTTGGTCTAGGAATGGATTCCAGAAATACTCCCACCACCTTAACGTCACAGCATGAAAATACAGGGCCCAATATAACACTCGTGATATACCACTACAATGAGGATGCTGAAGATAAACTGCTTAATGAGTACTGTGACCGGGCCACCCAATTTACATCTGTTGTTCTGGCATAATAGTGCATCTCTTTTACTCTTAAACATGTCCCAGTTTGGATAAGAAATATGGCCAGCCTACTAATAAATTAATTAATTCAATATATTAATAAATGTTCAAACTGTATTTAAGATTCATCACTGTACAACAAAACTTGAAATGTCTTGAAATATTATTTATATATGTAATGGATATATACATGAAAGAAACATGATAGATTTTCCTAAAATTTTTAGAAATTTACATGATATTACCAATAATTAAGCTATAGATCCAAAAAAAACTTTTAAAATTTACCAATAAACAAATTTCAATCAACCATACTAGAGGAAAGACTGAACTACTTTTTTACTCTCTCTATAGGGAGTATCACAAAATCTGACTTTTCATGTGGTGATCAGTATATGGCTAAACAAGGTAATAAGAAAGTATTTTACAGATGAGTCTGAATTTCGTAATGTTTGTGGCATTCATAAACTTTTGAAAATTTGTAATTTCTTGTGATTTATCAGTCTACATAAATATTTTTGCTTATTTCACTCAATAGCTCTAAGTGTGCATTCTTTTTCTTAAAGAGAGCCCCCCAAATGGTACAAATTTCAGGCTCACTCATGAAGTCTGGATTTGCCCTTGCTGAGCACAAAGTGTGAGCATTTAGAAATGAGTAAATAGGCCCGGTCTCTTCTCATCACTGTGCTGCCTCATCTGTTTTCCTTAGTCATTGCAATACCTGCTCCTCACTCTTTATCACGTGTTCCTGTTACTATGCAACTAAACAGACTACCACAGTCTAGTCCTGTGAACCCAAAAGCTTAGTGCACACCTCACAGCTCCCTGACCACTGCACAATGGTCTGCCATTTGAAGATGTCTCCCTCTGCTTTTAATATGTCCAAAGCTGATATCACTTTTACTTTCCCCAAACCTGGTCCCCACTCCTCTGTTTCCTGTTCTCAGGGAACAGGATCACCAGTCACTTGGTGGTCCAGGTTAGTGATTGTGAAAGTCAATCTCGACTCTCTCCTCTTCCTCACCTACAAAGAGTAGCAAGGTCTTGTGATGCTCACCTCCTTTATGTGTGATTATCTACCCATTTTTCTATCCCCAAGTAACTGTCACTTCAATAGCCTCTAGTACCCACTTTTAGCCTAACTCTTTATTTTTAACCCTTGCAGCCAGAGAGCTTTCTAAAATGGAAAGCTACTCAGTCCTCTGCTTGAAATCCTTCAATAGTGTCCCTTTCCTCAAGAGAGAAAGTTCAAACACGCTTAACTGTTTGAAAAGTATTTTAATTGACTCCTCAGTGACCAATGTTCTTTAATTATCTGGTCTCTGCATTTCTCTCTAGCTTTGTCTCTTGCCATACCAACCACTACTACCTTTTCTTCCATCAGCTGTGTGAATGTGCTAACAATACCTAAACACACCATGTTTTTCCTGTATATAGGCCTTTACTCCTGGTATATCAGGAAATCCAGCTTAGGTGACATCTCCAGCGGTAAGCCCTCCAAGATTCCCTAGTACCGTCACTACCCTTAG
Organism: Equus quagga; assembly: GCF_021613505.1. Classification (NCBI taxonomy): domain Eukaryota; kingdom Metazoa; phylum Chordata; class Mammalia; order Perissodactyla; family Equidae; genus Equus; species Equus quagga. Next base: position 81,741,264 of record NC_060272.1, read on the forward strand.
CACAGTCCCTAACACACTGAAAGGTAAGACTGACCATCTCTCCTTCCTACCACATCTGCTCTAAGCTTCTTGAAGGCACAAACCATCCTTATTCACCACTGAGTACAGCATTTGTTACAGCATAACAAGTAGGCATATAACTGAATAGAGAAAACTAGCTAATGAACTTTTTGTTTTTTTAAAGAAATAACTTTATTGAGGTATATTTTACATATCACAAAGTTCACCCAGGGGCCAGCCCAGTGGAGCAGTGGTTAAGTTTGCGTGCTATGCTTTGGTGGCCCAGGGTTCACAGGTTCAGATGCCGGGTGTGGATCTACACACTGCTCATGCTGTGATGGGGTTCCATATACAAAGTAGAGGAAGATTGGCAGGGATGTTGGCTCAGGGCCAATCTTCCTCACCCCAAAAAAAGTTCACCCAGGGGGCCAGCCCAGTGGCATAGTGGTTAAGCTTGTGCACTCTGCTTTGGCAGGCCAGGGTTCACCGGTTGGGCTCCCAGGCAGGGACCTACACATAAGCCATGCTGTGGCGGCATCCCATAGCTGTGAACACTTGCTTGCAAGCCTGTGTATGGACATATGTTTTCATTTCTCCTGGGTGGACACCTAGGAGGGAAACTGCTGGGGTGCACGGCAGTTTTATGTTTAACTTTTTAAGAAGTTTGCAAACCATTTTCCAAACAGGCTACATCATTTTAAATTCCCGCCAATAATGAGGGTTACTCCACATCCTCACCAACAGCTGTAATTGACTATCTTATATATATAATAGCTATTCGAGTGGATGACAAAAGGTATATTACTGTGATTTTCATTCTCTAATGATTAATGATGTTGAGCATCTTTTCATGTACTTATTAGCCAACCGTATATCCTCTTTGGTAGATGTCCATATCTTTTACCCATTCTTTTGGTTGTATTATTTCTCTTTTTACTGAGTTGTAAGAGTTCTATGAATTCCAGATACAAGTCCTTTATGGAATAAATTTTGCAAATATTTTCCCCCAGTCTGTTGTTTGTCTTTCATTTACCTCGATAGTGTCTTTCGAAGTACACAAGTTCTGCATTTTGATGAGGACCAATTACCAATTTTTAACCAAAAATTTACCAATTTTTTTCTTTTATGAACTGTGCTTTTGGTGTCATATCTAAGAAATCTTTGCCCAACTCACAGTCCTGAAGATTTCCTCCTGTTTTCCTCTAGAAGTTTAGGTCTAGCTCTTAATCTTAAGAGTATAACCCATGCTGAGTTAACTTTTGCGTATGGTGTAAGATAGGTGCTATGTTCATCTTTTGGCCTACAGCTATCCAATTCCCCCAGCATTGTTTGTTAAACAGACCTACCTTTCTCCAGTGAACTGCTTTGGCATCTTTGTTAAAAAAAGTCAATTGATTATAAAGATTTATTTCTCAACCCTCAATTCTATTTTTTGATCTATATGTCTATCTTTATGTTAGTACCACACTGTCTTGGTAACTGCAGCTTTAGTTCTGAAATTGGGAAGTGAAAGTCCTCTTTGTTTGCAAAATTGTTTTGGCTATTGTAGGTGTCTTACATTTCCATACAAATTTAGGATCTTCTAGTCTATTTCTGCAAAAAGCTGTGCCAGAATTTTGACAGGGGTTGAGTTGAATCCATAGCTAATGGACTTAAAATATTTTTTAAAATTATTGAGGTGAAATTCACATAATATAAAACTATTTTAAACTGAACAAAGGAGTGGTATTTAGTATATTCATCATGTAGTACAACCATCACCTCTATCTAGCTTCAAATATTTCTATCACTCCAAAAGAAAACCCCCTTAAGCAGTTTCTCCCCATTATCCCCTCCCCTCAGCCCCTGTTAACCAATAATCTGTGTTCAGTCTCTGTGGATTTACCTATTATTGATATTTCATATAAATGGAATCATGCAATATGTCATCCTCTGCATCTGGCTTATTTTATTTAGCATAAATTTTCAAGGTTCATCAATATTACCGCATATTGCAAAATGTAATTCCTTATTTAAGGCTGAATAATATTCCACTATATGTATATACACCACAACTTATTTATCTATTCAACCATTGATGGACATTCAGGCTGGTTCCATTTTTTGGCTGTTATGAATATACATGTACATGTATCTGTCTGAGTATTTGTTTCAATTCTTTTGGGTATATACCCAGGAAAGGAATTTCTGGGTCATATGGTAATTCCATGTTTAAACTTTTGAGGAATGGCCAAACTGTTTTCCATAATAGCTATACCGTCTGTATTTTCACCAGCAATGTACATGGTCAAATTTCTCCACCTTCTCACCAACATACTATTTTCCACTTTTTTGATTATAGCCATCCTAGTGACATAAAGTGGTACATTAATAGAGTCAAAAAATAAATGTTCTTCATTTTTGAGAAGGTAACATATGCACATGGTCCAAAATTTAAAAATTACAAAAGATACCTAGAGGTAAACACGATTACTGGATTTGATGAATCTTTCTAGAGAAATAGTGCATATACATCTATACAATATTTTTTCATTAAAAAAATTAAACATCCATCATTGGTTCTATGCCCTAATTTGATGCCTTATAAAATTAATGTTAACTGGAATAAAACAAATTTATTTAAAACTATATGATCTTCATTTTTTTTTTTAAAAAAACAACTTTGGTTAAATGAGAGGTAAGAAAATATTTAATGTTTTTAATTCAAACACTTAATTGTAGCAATGGAAGGCTCCTAAAGTCAATCAACATTATCACTCCTATCATCAGTGACCTAAACTGGCTGATGGCACAACTCAAAAAATTACAAGGTTCTATGGTCAAGAACTGTGCCTTTAAATTCTGGCTACAATAGATCTAATTGGATTATATGGGTTATACATCCGTGTAAAGATATTAATATTGATGAAAAACTCAAGGCATGTTCAGAGTTCGACACATAAATGTCATCTTCTATTATGTGTTAACCATATTTTACCACCAGATGGCCAAATTTTTTTTAAAGATTGGCCCTGAGCTAACATCTGTGGCCAATCTTCTTTTTTTTTTTTTCCTTCTTCCTCTTTCTTTTCCCCAAGGCCCCCAAGTACATAGTTGTATATTCTAGTTGTAGGTCCTTCTAGTTGTGCTATGTGGGATGCTGCCTCAACACGGCTTGTTAAGCAGTGCCCTGTCCACACCCAGGATCCTAACTGGGAAAATCCCGGGCTGCCGAAGCAGATCACGCCAACTTAACCACTCGGACACACAGCCAGCCCCTCCAATTTTTTTAAAATTCCAGCTTTACTGAGGTATAACTGACATATAAAAGTGTGAGATATTTAAAGTGTACACTGTGGTGATTTGATATATGTATACATTGTGAAAGGATTCCCCACATGTAGTTATCTAGTGCCTCACCTATTTATCTTTTTTTCTTTTGGTAAGGGCAGAGTTGTGTGTATCTTACATGACTTTCATATTGCCCACTAAATTCATGATTTTCTAACTAGAAAATTCTCATTTAATATTTGAATTTATATGTAAGGATAATATACATAAAGATGGTGCTAAAGGCAGGGAAATTTTATTTTAAAAGTGAGTAACTCCCTGCATACTCTACTGAATGCTACTCTTCCAGAAAGGTGCCCACTATCACAAAGAGCTCTTCTTCCCAGACTCTATTCTGCTTAGTGGCGAAGAGTTTTGTTTTAGCTTTGGCACTCCCCCATAACAGTGACATATCATGGTGAGGTGATAGGGGCTTGCTGTTTTCTTCTGCTGCTCTTGGTATTCTTAATGAGTTTTTGGAACATTCATCTAACAAATACCTTATTCCCTGATGCTGTTTAAAACAAAGAGAAATTTCAAAGTTTAAAATCAGCTTTATTCCATAATCCATGAAAGAAAGAACTGATAAGCTGGATTTCATTGAAATTTAAAACTTCTGCTCTGTGAAATACGCCATCAAGATGATGAGAAGACAAGCCACACACTCGGAGAAAATATTGCAAAATACTGCAAAAGACATACTGTTATCCAAAATACACAAAGAACTCTTAAAATTCAACAATAAGAAAATAACCCAATTTAAAAATGGGCCAAAAACCTTGACACCTTACCAAAGAAGACACACAGTTGCCAAATAGGCATATGAAAAAATGCTCCACATCATTTGTCATCAGGGAAATGCAAATTAAAACAATGAGATACCACTGCACACCTATTTGAATGACCAAAATCTGGAATACTGAGGACACCAAATGCTGGTGAGGATGTGGAGGGACAGAAACGCTCATTCCTTGCTGTTAGAATCCAAAAATTGAATACCCACTTTGGAAGACAGTTTAGCAGTTTCTTACAAAATGAAACATACTCTTATTATATGATCCATTATATGATTCAGCAGTCAAACTCTTTGGTATTTACCAAGAAGTTGAAAACTTATGTCCACACAAAAACCTGCACATGGGGGCCGGCTCCATGGCCGAGTGGTTAAGTTCGCGTGCTCCGCTGTGGCGGCCCAGGGGTCGGATCCTGGGTGCGGACATGGCACCGCTTGTCAGGCCACGTTGAGGCGGCATCCCACATCCCACAAACTAGAAGGACCTGCAACTAAGATATACAACTATGCATGGGGTGGGGGGGGGGGGGTGTTTGGGAAATAAAGCAGGAAAAAAAAAAAGATTGGCAACAGTTGTTAGCCCAGGTGCCAATACTTAAAAAAAAAAGAAGGAAGATTGGCAACAGTTATTAGCCTAGGTGCCAATCTCAAAAACAAAAACAAAAAAAACCAAAAACCTGCACATGGATTGTTTATAGCAGCTTCATTCATAATTGCCAAACTTGTTAGCAACCAAGACATCCTTCAGTAGGCGAAAAGATAAATAGACTGTGGTACATCCAGATGAGGGAATGTTATTCAGTGTGGAAAAAAATGAGCTATCAAGCCATGAAAAGAAGTAAAGGAATCTTAAATCTATATTACTAAGTGAAAGAAGCCAATCTGAGAAGGCTACATACTGTATGATTCCAACTATATGATAACGTGGAAAAGGCAAAACTACAGAGACAGTAAAAAGACCACCAGCTTCTAGAGATGAACAGGGAGGGAGAGATGAACAGGCAGAGCACTGGGAATTTTTAGGGCAGTGAAAATACTCTGTATGATACTATAATGGTAGATTCATGACATTACATATTTGTCAAAGCCCCCAGAACATACACTAATGTAAACTATTGACTTTGGATGACTATGATGTATCAGTGTAGTTTCATTGATATTAACAAATGTGCCACTATGGTGGTTGATAGTGGGGGAGGGTGTGTACCTGTGTAGGGGCAGGGAATACAGAGAAACTCTCTGTGCTTTCTGCTCAATGTCGTGAACCTAAAACTGCTCCAAAAAATAAAGTCTATTTAACAAAATACAAAGGACGATGGACCTAAATATGAAAACTAAAACTATGAAACTTTAGAAGAACACATAGGAGAAAATCTTTATGGCCTGGGGTTAGGCACAGATTTCTTAGTTATGGGACAAAGTGCCTGAATTATAAAAGAAAACTGTCAAATTGGACTTCAAAACCAGAAACTTCTGCTCTTTCAAAGACACTATTAAGAAGCCACAGATTGGAAGAAAATATTTGCAAATATCATACCTAATGAAGGACTTGTGTGTAGAATATATAAAGTACTCTCACATTTCACTAACAATACACAACACAATTTTTAAAAAAGGCAAAACATTTGAAAAGATATTTCATGAAAGAAGAGATACAAATGGCAAATAAACACATTAAAAGATCCTTAATGTCATTAAAGAAATTAAAATTAAAACCACTATGAAAGACCACTATACTCCTATTAGAGGGGCTAATATAAACACAAAATGATAAAATCAAGTGCTGGCAAGGATGCAGAACAAGAGAGCTCTCATACACTGCTGTTGGGAATGCAAAATAGTAGAGCCAATTTGGAAAACATCTGGCAGTTTCTTATAAAGTTAGAAATACACTTCCTTGGAGTGATGTCAGCATCATGGCAGAGTGAGCTCTCTCAGTAAACTGTCACCTCAAAGATACAATGAAAAGGACATTCATACCCCAACACAGGACATTCACATAACACAAAAGACATCTGAGAGACCCATGTAGCCACATGTTGGAAGGTGGAGGAGCTGGAGCCCCACTCCATCCCTGAGGAAGTGGATCAAGACCAGAAGGAAAATGACAAATACTCCTCGAAATCAATCCTGAAGACACAGAAATCTATAACCTAAATGACAAAGAATTCAAAAGAGCTATCATTGAAAAACTCAACAAGTTAAAAAAGAATACAGATAGATAATTCAACGAGTTCAGGAGCTACTTAACAAAAGAGATTGAAACTATAAGGAAGAACCAAGCAGAAATATTGGAGATGAAAAACACAATGGATGAGATAAAGCAGAATATAGATTCCCTGAACAGTAGAGCAGATGTCATTGAGGAACGAATCAGCATGATCGAGGGCAGAAATTCAGAAATGCTTCAGATGGAGGAAGAGAAAGAACTAAGACTGAAAAGAAATGAAGAAAGTCTCTGAGCATTAATCTGACTCAATTAGGAAATGCAACATAAGGATTATAGGTATTACAGAGAGAGAACAAAAGAAGAATGGAGCGGAAAGCTTGTTCAAAGAAATAATAGCTGAGAACTTCCCAAACCTGGAGAAGGAGATGGAAATTCATGTGAAGGAGGCCACCAGATCTCCTAACTTTGTCAATGTAAAAAGATCTACTGCAAGGCATACAGTAGTGAAGCTGGAAAAAGTCAATGACAAAGAAAAAATACTAACGGCAGCAAGGCAGAAGAAAATAACTTACAAAGGAACCTCTATCAGGCTTTCAGTGGATTTCTCAGCAGAAACTTTATGGGCTCGGAGAGAGGGGAATAATATATTCAAATCTCCGAAAGACAAAAACTTTCAGCCAAGAATACTCTACTCAGCAAAAATATCCTTTAGATATGACGAAGAAATAAAAACGTTCCCAGATAAACAAAAGCTAAGGGAGTTCATCGCCACAAGACTCCTCCCTACGAGAAATCCTCAAGAAGACCCTCATACCTGAAAGAAAAAGAAGAAAGGGGTTACAAACCCCTGAATACAGAGATAAATAGGTAGATGAAATCAGAAAATTGGACCTACCCAGCAGAACAGGTTAGCAAATACTCATGGAAAACATTAGAGATAAAGGAAAGGAAAACATCAAAAAAAAGATAATCTTGTCATTTAAACCACAAATTCACCACACAAGATGCAATAAGATGTGAGAAAAAAACCTAGAGGAGGAAAGGAAGAGATTGAAATGGCTTAGTTTAAGGAAATAAGAGGTCATCAAAAAACGGACTCTCTCATCTATAGGATTTTGCATACAAACCTCAGGGTAACCACCAAACAAGAGAGCAGATTAGAGCCACAAATAATAAAGAAAGAGAAAACCAAGAAATCCATCATAAAAAACTACCTAACCAAATTGGTAGCCTGAAATACACAGGACAAGAAACAAAGGAAACGCAGGAGAACCAGAAAACAAATGATAAAATGGCAGCATTAAGCCCTCATATATCAATAATCACTCTAAATGTAAATGGACTGAACTCTCCAAAAAAAAGATACAGAGTGGTGAGATGGATTAAAGAACAAGACCCAACAGTATGCTGCCTCTAGGAAATATATCTCAGTTCCAATGACAAACACAGGCTTAGAGTGAAGGGATGGAAGACGATACTCCAAGCTAACGGCAAACAAAAGAAAGCAGGTGTTGCAATACTTATATCAGACAAAGCAGACTTCAAGGTAAGACAGGTAAAGAGAGACAAAGAGGGGCAGTATATAATGATTGAAGGAACATTCCACCAAGAAGACAACACTATAAATATCTATGCACCCAACACAGGAGCACCAAAGTACATAAGGCAATTATTAATAAACCTAAAAGGAGATATTAACAAAGAAAAAATAATTGTAGGGGACCTCAGCACTCCACTCAGATCAATGGATAGATCATCCAAACAAAGAGTCAAAAAGGAAACAGTGGAACTAAATGAAAAGCTAGACCAGATGGACTTAACAGATCTATGCAGAACACTCCATCCAAAAACAGAATACACATTCTTCTCAGGTGCACACAGAATAGTCTCAAGGATAGACCACATGTTGGGAAACAAGGCAAGCCTCAACAAATTTAAGATTGAAATAAGAACAAACATCTGACCACAGTGCTATGAAACTAGAAATTAACTACAAGAAAAAAGCTGAGAAAGGGACAAAAATGTGGAGACTAAACAATATGCTACCGTACAACCAATGGATTATTGAAGAAATTAAAGGAGCGATCAAAAAATATCTGGAGACAAATAAAAATGAAAACATCCCATACCACTCATATAAAGTGGTCCTAAGAGGGAAATTCATTGCAATAAAGGCCCACATTAACAAACAAGAAAAATCCCAAATAAGTAATCTCAAACTACACCTAATTGAATTAGAAAAAAACAACAAAGTCCAAAGTCAGCAGATGGAGGGAAATAATAAAAATCAGAGCAGAAATAAATGCAATAGAAACAAAAAAGACAGTAGAAAGAATCAATGAAACAAAGAGCTGGTTCTTTGAGAAGATAAACAAAACTGACAAGCCCCTAGCCAGACTTACAAAGAAAAAGGAGAGAAAGCTCAGATAAATAAAATTAGAAATGAAAGAGGAGAAATTACAGCGGACACCACAGAAACACAAATGATTATAAGAGAATACTATGAAAAGCTATATGCCAACAAATTGGACAATCTAGAAGAAATGCATAAATTCTTAGACTCTTACAATCTCCCAAAGCTGAATCAAGAAGAAACAGATAGTCTGAATAGATCAATCACAAGTAAAGACATCAAAACAGTAATCAAAAAGATCCTAAAAAACAAATGCCCAGGACCAGATGGCTTCCCTGGGGAATTCTACCAAACATTCAAAGAGGACTTCATACCTATCCATCTCAAACTATTCCAAAAAATTAGGGAAGATAGAACACTCCCTAACACATTTTACGAGGCCAACATCACCCTGATACCAAAGCCTGACAAGGACAACACAAAAAAGGAAAACTACAGGCCAATATCGCTGATGAACACAGATGCAAAAATTCTCAACAAAATATTGGCAACCCGAATACAGCAGTACATCAAAAGGATCATACACCATGATCAAGTGGGATTTATATCAGGAACACAGGGATGGTTCAAAACTTGCAAATCAATCAAGGTTATACACCATATTAAAATGAGGACTAAAAATCACATGATCGTCTCAGTAGAATACTAGTGAACAGAGCAATAAAAACTACTGATACATGCAACAACATGGATGAATCTCAAAAACATTATGCTAAATGAAAAAGCCAGACACAAAAGACAGTATACTACGATTCCATTTCTATGAAGTCGTAGAAAAGTCAAAATTATAGAGACAGAAATTAGATGAGTGTTGCCCAGGGTTGGGTGTGGACGAAGGGGACTGACTACAAAGGTGCATAAGGGAACCTTTTGGGGTAATGGAAATATTCTCTATCTTGACTATGATGATGGTTGTATATGACCACGTGTTTATCAAAACTCATAACTGTGCACCTAAAAAGGGTGAATTTTTATTGTATATGTTATATCTCAATAACCCTAACTTTCATAAAAAATAAAATTCAGTGTAACATATTTAAGCATTTTTTCTCAATCTCTTCCTCTCCCTCACTTAAGACCTCTAGTGGAAAAAGGACAGGCCCTCTCTCTTCTGCTACTAGCTCCTCCAGTGTGAGGGTGGGAAACAGAAGCAAGATCACAGGTTGACCCTGTGATTGCTGGCCTCTGCTGGGTGTCACTGCTTCTCTGGCTTACCCTGACAGGCATTGCATGTGAGTGTTATCAAATATGGGCTTTCTTGAGGGCTATGTATAAGAGTCCTTCAGAAGACCTCCTAGGGGCCACCCCACTGCACAAGTTCCTATTCTGGAAGAATTGCTTTGTCTTGACTCCAAACCCTCCCAGTCCTTCTCACCACCACTCTGCCCTTCTGTTTCTGGGGTCGCCTCAACCACTGGCCTGTTCTGGGTATTAGCACAATGGTTCAAGCCTGGTTCTCTTTCAAAGTATCCACCTGAACCCAGAAAAACTTCACATTTCTCCAAGTGGGAAAGCAGTCTACTCTATCCTGCCATTTCTCTTCCTAATTCTCTTCTCAAATAGGTACAAGAGGCTGCCCGAGCAGATGTTCCACCTAGAAATAAGATGCCAATCTCCTTTTCTTAGAAGTACCATCAGGGGCCAGCCCAGTGGTGTAGCAGGTAAGTTCGCATGTTCTGCTTTGGCGGCCCAGGATTCACCGGTTCCCAGGTGCAGACCTACACACGGTTTATCAAGCCATGCTGTGGCTGGTGTTTCACACATAAAACAGAGGAAGATGGGCACGGCTGTTAGCTCAGGGCCAATCTTCCTCAGCAAAAAGAGGAGGACTGGCAGCGGATGTTAGCTCAGGGCTAATCTCCCTCAAAAGAAAGAAAAGAAGTGCTGTCAGTCTCTAGGAGCAATTTTCAAGGTTTCAGGGTCCCTTCAGGATGGAGGGAAAAGCCGCTCTACTCTTCATTAGACTAACAACTCCAATTATTTTTCCCTCTATTTTTCCTGACTCATGAACAGGGAAAAACCTCCAAGTCTATGACCTAAGCAGATACCCAACAGGAAATGATATGTCAGTTTCCCTTTTGTGAACAAAGCACTACATATGAACTAAAATAAGTTTACAGGTCTACTTACCCTACTTCATAAGATGCTAGGCCCTCTTTGACTAGCTGGTCACTAATACTAGTAGGAGTCATTCCAGGAGCACCAAGAGAATCGAAAAGCTCAACCAACAGCACATTATCTTCCAGAATTTCTGTAAAACCATTAACACTAGTTTGGGGAAAGAAATAAATGTCGCAAAATACATTAAATGAAGCATTTTAAAAACCTGGAAACTTAATTTCTTTCATTTTACACAAAGGAGGTTTCTTGTTGAACAATGTCAAAGGCTCTCTCAAGGGGTAAAATTAGCATTTTGCAGACATAAAAGAACTGCCAATATTATCTGCAGCATACACAAATTAATAAAATTTTCATTTGAGATTACTGTGTGTTCTATAATAAACTGAAAACATTTAAAGCTGTTAGACTGAGAAAAATACAAATTGCTATATATTCACTGAAGAAGCACTCTGTTGTGTTTTTAAACTGTTTTATCAGATTCAGTCAAGTTCCAGAGGACAAAAGAAATGAATGAAAGTTAATTCAGGCCAGTGATTATTTGCAAAGGTCTATAGCTTTAGTTTAAAATAACAAAAATTCAATTTAGAACCCTTAATTAACTGGAATTTTTCCCCATCCCTCTGTTTTTAGGACAAATCATCTAACTTTTAATTTCTTTTAGAAAAGAAACTGGTTACTTGTTTATTGTATCTATTTCTTAAAGTAAACTGGGAGTTAGCTGAGGGTAAAGCTTACATCTCGTGCTTATTTACTTACTATTGTACATAATGGTACATACGGTACACAGAACAGAGAACCTGTTCCATAAGTATCTGAATAAATGACAGAGAACTCTCTTTAGGAAACACACACTTCTACACACTATGATCAGTTTATGCCTATACCTTCTATACAATGGTAGCTGGTGGCTGCTAGTCAGAATGATGATTCCAAACGGAAAGATAAATTATTACCAGCAGTAACATCTTGTATTATCCAGGCATAAGAATACATATTAGGAAGCTTTTTTCAAGAGCTTAAAAATCATTCCTGACTACTTTTCAATCGACCAGATATATTATCTAGAAACAAAAGGCTAAGCAACACTGAGCCTCAACTTGATCTCCTTACTTTCTGTCTCATTTCCACCTCTTTAGTTCTTTGATCTCACACTTCCCATGTATCCAGTTCTTTATTCCAACAGGGCCAACTTTCCTTGCGTTCTGTACCTTTACCATCTTCCCTGCTCTGCTCCTAATTAAAATGTAAATGTCCCTTGCTTTAATAAGGCTCCCACTCTCATTTGTGGTAGTTCACTTCATTATAAATGTCCCAAACTCTCAATCTCATCGTTGGGCAGGTTAATGGGGAAAGATATTTCAGGTCAGGCAGGGCCTTCTGGTACTCCTAAAATCGAATTACCTACGGTAATAACTATGGTACAACTAGCGTTTGGATGTTATTGGAATAACAATTAAGTGAGAAAGGAAAAGGGAGAGTTAATAAAGAAACCCAGAGAATCAGGTCTTGATAGGTTGTCCACAGGAGGGAACATTCAAAGAGGAGCTAAAAACCAACAGAATAAAATACCAAATGGGAAATTGTGAAGCAGAATTATCTAGGTTAAAGCCAGGTCAAAATCAGCAGAGGTTACTCAAGGTCTAAGAGGCCTTTAATTTACTGTTTATACCAGAGAAGTCAGATTTAGAAACTCTGTAGACTAAGGATTCAATTTCTATGATCATATTCCTCTTCAATGGAACTATTTCTTTAAAGCAATTTCTTGCATCAAAGTGAATAAACTATCACAGGTACTCCATCATTTCTAAATTGCATGACCTTGAGCACTTGATCTCCAAGCTTCAGTTTCCCCATTGTAAAGGAAGCTAATAATCTTATAATGGTTGGGTTCATTTAATGGTAGGATAAAAGTGAAAAAATGGATATAGGAAAAATTTTCCTTGAAAGTCCCAGAAATCAACCCTAAGAGAACATGGTCTTGCGTACCCTGCACTAGTACTCATTAAGACCAACATGGACAATGTGGTCATAGCTTTGGAACACATCAAAATCGCAGATAAGTAACAGATTCCCAATCCCGCTATCCAAATCTCTTGGGACCAAACGTGTTTCAAAATTCTTCAAATTCAGAAAAGTTGTATAGAACATACACTGCATATTCTGTAATACACTCAGTGGATTCTGAGGCAGCAGCCCACAAACCCACACTACTATCCCGAAGTGGAATATATGAATATTCACTGTAAAGGACATAAAGACTATATACATATATATATATATCCTGTTAATTCAGATCAGGTTTTGCATTAAACTTTCCATTTTCAGAACCTTTTGGTTACAAAATTGTGGGCTAGTGATCAGCCTGTGTCTTAGACCCAAGCTGTTCCAAAAGTAATTTTTTTCAAACGATGCTGAGAGCCTACAGTTGAATTCACTTAAGTGAAATGAAAAAAAAAAAAATCAAAAACTATTTACCACTTATTTCCCACCTCCCCTCACTTTCCTGCAAAATAAACCTTAGCAACCATCACTCCAAGATTGGGGACAGAGCTCTAGCAAACATGCAAACAGATATAAGAGAAACGAATTCCTAATTTTAGGGCTTTCAAGAGGCCATGCTGAGGGTGACTTGATCTTTAATGGTGATTTTTGCCTCATGTGCTGATTTTAGACTCTAGAGCCTCCAGAATACATTATTCCATTGCACCTAATTCTCAGTAACTGTTCTCTCTCACTATTCTCACTGATAACACATTACATTTATTAGAAGATCTGGCAAATGTTATATCATGTTATTCTTATTTAAAATTACATATGATGACAGCAACAATTAAAAATGGAAACAGCTTACTAATAACTGAACATGTCATAAATTTATCTTGAGTCTTTTCTTCAAACTTTTCTTTAGCTTTTTTTGACCACTGCATTGTCCTTTTACATGGTTCAATATAGGCCAGCTTACATTTAATAGCCTGTGTCAAACAAAATTGCACCATTAAGAAACTAAACTTAATTTCTAGTTATTTTAGAATTAAAGTTTTATGTGCGTACAAAACTAAACGTTGTTTGAATTTACATATTTAGAAAATAAACAAATGTGCAAAGCGATCTATAACAGTACTTTATAAATGCAAATAATAGGAATCAACAGAGTATTTGGTTGAATGAATTACTGCACATTCAGATACCAGAATAATAAACATCCAGTGAAAGAATTACAGATACTTATGATACATTGTTAAATGAGAAAAGTAGACCATATATAGTCTAATCCCATAATTGTTAAAAACAATGCATTAGGGGCCAGCCCTGTGGTGTAGCAGTTAAGTTCAGCGTGCTCTGCTTTGGCAGCCCGGGTTCAGAGATTGAGATGCTGGGCATGGACCTACACCACTCATCAAGCCATGCTGAGGCAGAGACCCACATACAAATAGAGGAAGATTGGCACAGGCGTTAGCTCAGGGTTAATCTTCCTCAAGCAAAAAAAAGAGGAAGATTGGCAACAGATGATAGCTCAGAGCGAATCTTCCTCACCAAAAAAAAAAAAAAGAAAGAAAAACACTGCATTTTAGAACTATATATATAAAAAATATTGAATAAATTGAGTGTTTCCCCTCATTTTGCTCATCAATATTTTAAAGTTTTTCCTATAACATTTTACCCATTTTTAAAATGAAAAATATTGGTTAATAATAATTCAAATACCACAAGAATAAGTGAATTCTTATCTCCAGGGAGCATGATTCCAAGAGAAGGATAAGTTTTTTCACTTATTCTTCCAGACTTCTTCCTCTTGCACATGTTATATGTACTTAAACATAAATAGGATCACAGTAAAAGTACTTCTGTAGTGAGCTTTTTCCACATAATACATCATACTCTTACCACATTATATAGGTATTTCAAAGTAACATATTCAAAGCTGTAGACCAGTAAGTACTTAAAAAGACACAAATCTATATATACATATGTATTTATAATTAATGCTTATTGGCTAATATGTACACATTATTTCTTAAATAGTAACCATAGCAACTCTTTTCTATAGTCCATGTATCAAACATTAATAGTAGTTAAGACAACACTTCTAGGGTAAAATGATTCTAAAAATACTTTCATATTGGTGCTAATATTCTATCTCTATGATTCACAACAAGTTGGTTACCTTCTCTGGGGGATTCAGAAATTCATCCTTTATTTTACGCATTTCTTTAAGTGTTACTTTTGCAGTATTGCCAAAGTCCACATATTTAACTTCAACTTCACGATGTCCAGGCAATCCTTCAAAAATTATAAAATTAGAAACTTGGAAAGAAAAGAGAGAATTATCTAGCAAAATTCAGATTGATCTATAGTCAACTTGATTGGAATACTTTTATGTTCAACATACAAACAATATTTTTTAGACTATAAAAAATATTTCTACTATGTGAACTTCAAAAAAATCAGTCATCATGCATAATTGTTCAGACTTGGTGAACAAGAAACTAACAATTTTTTTTGCTGAGGAAGACTGGCCCTGAGCTAACACCTGTTGCCAATCTTCCTTTATTTTGCATGTGGGACGCCACCACGGCATGGCTTGAGAAGCAATGTGCAGGTCCACACCCAGGAGTCGAACCCACGAACCTTGGGTTGCTGAGCACATGACACCACCAGGCTGGCCCCAAGAAACTAACAATTTTAAGGTATCCAAAGGACAATCAAAATCAGGACAACAAAATAAATGGCTAGCAAATGCTAAATGTTATGGCCTAAAAGTTAAGAATTTGACTTTGAGTTAGACCGACTGGGTTAGGACCCCAGCTCAGTCACTTAAACGCCATGTGATCCTAAGGAAGCTAATTAATATCTCTAAGATATTAACCTGAGCAAGTTACTTTTTCTCTCTAAGCCTCATTATTTCATCTGTAAAATTGGTATACCAAAAGAATCAAATCTCATAAGACATTTTTTGAGAACACTTTGCAAAGCACTGGCACAAAGTAAGCACTTAATAAATGTTTACTGTTAGTGAACACAGGTGATCGAACAAGGAAAAAGATTTAATAATGAAACTAAAGATTCATTCATATAATGATATCTAACTGTAATATTTTTAAAAATTTTATTTTGGGGGATATTGGGAAAAACAAGCAGAGCAGACCCTGTTAATCTAGTTTCTATATTTTAGAGGATACCAAAGAAACCTGTGGAAGGTTCACACCCATGAAAGTTTGAATAAAGACCTATCACAAACTGACCTTTTTATAAATACTCAAAACATAAGGTTGACTTTAGCCTCTCTCAGCACACGTAGGTACAGTGCTACTAAACTTGGTGCCATCACTTTCAAATTTAAAGACTAATACAGTATACATAATTTCAATATGGGAAAGAGCACAGGCATTCTCTGCTCCTTGGTAAAAGCAGAAGCAGGTGGAATAACACTGGTACTCAAGACGACATTTCAAACAACTGAGGCCCTATGGTAGTGGGTATCTGTGGTAACTGAGAAGACATGCGCCACTGTGAGCGTAAGGAAAGAAGGTGAGGGGGCCTCTCCCTGCTTCTACTGGAAGCCTCATGCTAGGAGGACATTCTCAACCGCACCAGTGCCATTAGATTCTTAGCATTCCTCAAGTCTCTGAATGGAGATGCAGTTTTAAATAAAATAAACAAATGGATATAGGATGGAATTTAAAGAACATTTTTACCCAAATTATCAATCATGTATGAGAGCAGAGTCAGGAGACATGGAAGATCTCAAAATTTACCTCCCATTTATTCTTTTTGATCCATCTTAATCAAAAGACACTCCACCAAAATAAGGGAGTAAACCAAAGAGCTACATATGGGATCCCGAAAACAAGAAATCCAATATAGGAGAACAATGAAGTGTATTGTCAGGTGAAATAAATTCCCAGGATAACAAAAGTGTAGTAAGCCTAGAGGAAGAGCAGTCTAATTGGAGCAGAAGAGAGAAGGATGTTTTCACCGTTAAGGAAAAAAAATCCAATTAACATTATCTGAAAAGTCTAATCATGTGGAAAATTGTTTTAAACTATCAAAAAATGTAGCCATAAATTAAAAGAAAATAAAGTGAAAAATTGATGCAATTATTAACTCAGAACTAAACAAAGTATACTTTAGGCTTAGCAGTGAAAATATTTACATAGAATATGGATTTAACTAAAAATTGAGATACAACTATGAGGGGGATAAGGAGGGGTGAAAAGAGTTATAAAAGACCTAAAATTGTTATCTAACATAATAAAAATAGATAATATCTAAGAATTAACAAAGTATTACATATTATTTAGAAGAAATAACATGGGTAAATAACAAAAGAAATAGATGAAAAAATTAAAAGCATTTGCCTTTTAGGAGAAGAATGGAGTGTGTGTAAGTTGTTAAGCATTATTTAGCTTTTTAAATAAGGTAGACAAAGCAAAAAAAAAATGGTTAAGTCCTAGTCAAATCAAACAAAATCTAAGGAGCTAGAGATTCATCTCCCAACATTACCACTAGTTTTCTCAAGACAGATGACAGAGCAAAATAGTAAGATCAAATAATGTCACTTCCATGATTTAATGTGTATGAACTCAAATGGTATCAGGTTTTAGGCATTATATTTCCCTATAGAAATAGCATGCAATTTCCTACCAATGACTTTCGCTCGGTACCAAACTCCATCTTCAAATTTAGCTACACAGGCTTGATCTTGAACTGGACAGAGGATTTCCAGATTTTCCCCATCTTCACTTTTATAGAATTCCTCGATTGTCTTTAATAGAATCAAAAAATCCAGGCTCTCTATCTAAGAAATAAAGGGATTAAAGCACTGTAGTTTCACAGAAACTTAAAATTTAAATGTTGTATTACAGGCACTGCTCATAAAATTATGAAATGTTAGAATTTGAAGTAGACAGAAACAAATTATGTAATGTATATCTGAAAATATTTCATTACAGTAGTATATAAAGTTAGCATATATAGACATAAAATTTTTTAAAATCACACTCTTCCAGATATCTTAAGTGTATATCCTCCTAGATCTTTTTCTATTCACATACTTTCCAAACTTCTGTTTGTATAAAAAGTGAGACCATATCATAAGTATAAATTGATAACCTGCATTTTTCTATCAAATTCTCACCTTTTCTATTTCAGTTAAGTGTTCCCACTAAGTACTTCTAGATTGTATTTAGATTTCCCTAACTGACGAAAATCAGTTTCCAATCCAAGACTACACATTATATCTGGTTATCTTAATAAGGCTTTATTAACTAGCGTAGTGTTCCTTTGTTTTTAATGATGATATCTCGCTGAAAAGAGTTTGCTATTTTTCTGCAGAATGCTCCATCTTCTGGATTTATATGGTTATGCCCTCATGCTGTTATTTGCCTTTTTCCTTCAATGAGTAGGGTGTATCCCCTGAATTTCCCAAAAGTTGAAAGTTATATCTACAGGTTTGATGGTTTCAAGCCAAACCTTTTTGGCTAGAATACATCATAGTACACACAGGTTGCAACACATCAAAAGACATAATATTACTGACTCACTATTAATCTGCTAAGACTCACCTATGGATTGGAGTGATGATTCTGATCTCTCCATTGTATAGCCATGTTTTCCCCTTGTGGCTACCAGGTAACTCATGTAGGGCAATTCTGGCATTATATGAATATCCAGTTTTCCTATCAACCATCTATCTAATGGTTTTCAAGTGAATTGATAAGTCTTCTTTAAGTCAATAATTTCAGTAGGGGTTGTTTAACGACTGTGTTATTGAATAAAATAGAGCTTTCTCTTATTAAATTTACTTTAAAGCATAGTTCCTAAAGTGACCTTATTTGGAGATATCTTTACAGAGACAATCAAGTTAAAATGGGGTCGCTATGGCAGGCCTTAATCCAATATGATTGGTGTTCTTATTAAAAGGGGTAGATTTGGGCACAGAAACAAACACGAGAGAATGCATGGGAAGATGAAGGCAGAGACTGGGGTGAGGTGGAAGCCATGGAACACCAAAAATTTCCTGCTAACCACCAGAAGCTAGGAGAAAGGCATGAAATAGATTCTTGCTCACATCCCTCAGGAGGAACCCACCCTACTGACAACTTGATCTCATACTTTTAGACTCCAGAACTGTGACACGATAAATTTACGTTGTCTAAGCCATTTGTGGAACTATGTTATGACAGCCATAGGAAATGAATACAGATTTTGGTACTGGAAAGTACAGTGTTGCTTTAAAAAAATACCTAAAAGGTGGCAGTAGCTTTGGAATTGGGTAATGGGTAGAGGAGAAAGAGTTATGAGGTGCTTGAATAAAAAAGTACAGATTGCCTTGAAAAGACTGTTGGTAGAAATATGAATGTTAAAGGTACTTTGGGTGATATCTCAGAAATGAGGAACATGTTATTGGAAACTGGAGGAAAAGGCAATCCTTGGTATAAAGTGGTAGAGAACTTAGCTGAATTGTATTCTGTTGGATGGTAAGTAGAACTTGAATATTTTGCTGAAGAAATCTCTAAGCCTGGTTTCTCCTTGCTGCTGATAATAAAAGGTGAGAGGACAGACATAAATTGAAGGAGGAACTGTTAACCATTAAGGTCAGAACTTGAAGATTTAGAAAATCCTAGCCTATCCATATTGCAAAAAATGAGAAAGCGTGCTCTGGAGAGAACACCAAGGGTGTGGCTGGATACTGTTTGCTCAAGACATTATGGGTGTGTGACTGGTGACTCCAATCAATCAATTCAGCAGAAACACCGCAAACTTGAAGTAAAGGGGACAGTGATGAGAAGAAATGAAGGAAGACGTGGGACTTTTGGGATTCTACAGGCAGGAAGTCAGCTGATAAAGGTATGTGCTCATGAACATGTGTTATCTTCCAAGAAAAAGAAAGAATGACCCTGAAGGTGGCTGAGAGGCTGGCTTGTCCACCACTGCTACCACTGGCTCAAAGGGCACAGGCGTGCAGGTAGGGCTGTCTCCTCCTCTGTTCCAGGGACAGGGCTTCCTCCTGGGTTCCAGAGGGTGAGGCTGCTGCTAGGGCTGAGGGGGCACGACCACCACCCAAGTAGGACTGGAGGACAGGGCATCCAGCTAACAAGAACTATCCTCAAGTCATAAGAATCGAATAGAATTTGCCCTGCTAAGTTTTGGACTTGTCCGGTCTCACAGATTCAGAGATAGAGAGGAATTTTATCCTAGCTTGAGTGATACTCGATTCTTACCTACACCTAATTTAGATGATGAAATCTGGGACTCTGAGTTGGTGATATTTATACGCGATTTTGGACTTAAGAGTTGATGCTGGAATGATTAAGACTTTTTGGAATGTTGGAATGGGGTGAATGTATTTTGCATGTGGAAGGAAATGAATTTTTAATAGAGCAGGGGGTGGACTATTAAGGGTTGAATTGTGTCCTCCCCCCAAAAATGTTAGAATTCTAACATCCCAGTATCTCAGAATGTAATCTTATTTGGAGATAGAATTTTACAGTTTATCAAGCTAAAATAAGGTCTTAGGTGGGACCTAATTCAATATGACTGGTGTTTTTACTAAAAAATTAAAAATTACAGATCCAGCAAAACTGTCCTTCAAAATCAAGGCATTCACACATAAACAAAAGGTGAGGGAGTTCACTAGCACTAGACCTGCTCTATAAGAAATGCTAAAGGGAGTCCTTCGGGTGGAAATGAAGAGATGCTAGAGTATGACACATGAAGATATAAAGATTTGTGGTTAAGGTAAATGCATGGACAAATACGAAAGCAAGTATAATTTTAATTTTGATTTGTAGCTCCACTTTTATTTTCTACAAGATTTAAAAGACAAATGCATTATAATATTATAAATCTATGTTATTGAGCACACAATATATAAAGATTAATTTGTGAGATTGTTAATATAAAAGGGGAATGGAGCTGCACAGGAGTAGGGTTTTGTGCAATTAAAGTTATCAATTCATGTTAGACTGTTACAACTTTAGGATATTATACGTAATCCCTATGGTAATGATAAAAAAAAACTACAGACATGAAAAACAGGAAATAAGAAGGGAATCAAAACAAGAAACTGTACTATCTGCATACCCATGTTCACTGTAGCATTATTCACAATAGCCAAGAGGTGGACGCAAAACAGATATTCATCAGTGGATGAATGGATTAATAAAATGCGGTCTGTACACACCATGGAGTATTAGTCAGCCTTAAAGAAGGAAATCCTGTTACAGGCTACAGCATGGATGAACCTCGAGGGCATTATGCTAAGTGAAATAAACTGGCCACAAAAAACCAAATTCTATATAAATCAACTTATATAAATAGTCAAATTCAAAGAAAAAGAAAATAGAATTATGGTTGTCAGTGGTTGGGGGTAAGGGAAAACGGAGAGCTGTTGTTCAAGGGGTATAGAGTTTCAGTTTTGCAAGACGAAAAAATTCTAGAGATCTATTGCACCACAATGTGAATATAGTTAGCACTACTGAACTGTACATTTACAAATGGTTAAGATGGCAAATTTTACGTTTTTTATGACAACTGTTTAAAAAGTTGAAAAAAAATGACATTACAGAAAATCAAATAAACACCAAATAGAGCAGAAATGGAGGAAATGAGAGACAAAATAGCTATAAGACATACAGAAAACAAATAGCAAAATGGCAGAAGCCCTTCCTATCAGTAATTACTTTAAGTGGATTAAACTCTCCAATTAAAAGGCAAAGATTAGCAAACAGATTTCTAAAAAAGGACCCAACTATTTTCTGTCTACAAGATACTCACTTTAGATCTAAAGACATACACAGGTTGAAAGAGAAAGGATGGAAAAGGTATTCCATGCAAGAAGTAACCATAAGAGAGCTGAGGTGGCTGTGCTATTGTCAAACAAAATAGACTTTAAGTCATATAATATTACAAGAGACAAGGAATGATATTATATATTGATAAAAGGTCAATTCACCAATAAGGATATAACAATCATAAATACATATGCACTAAACATCAGAGCCCCAAAATATATGACACAAACAATGCCAGAACTGAAGAAAGACAGTTCTACAATAACAGTAGGAGAATCCAATGCTCCATTTTCAATAATAGATAAAACTACAAAGAATATCAAGAAGGAAATAGATTACTTGAACAACACTATAAACCAGTTAGACATAACAAACACACACAGACACTCCAGACAACAGCAGGATATTCATTTTTTCTCAAGTGCACATGGAACATTCTCAGGATAGACCATATGTTAGGCCACAAAACAAGTCTTAACCAATTTTAAACAGTGAAATCATACAAAGTATCTTTCCCGATCACAATGGAATGAAACCAGAAATTAACAGGAAAAAAACCCTGGAAAATTCACAAATATGTGGAAATTAAACAACATACTCTTAAATAACCAAAGAGTCAAAAAAGAATCACAGGAGAAATCAGAAAATACCTTGAGACAAAAAAAAAAAAAAAAGAAAACATGGCATACCAAACCTTGAGATGCAGCAAAAGCAGCAAGAGGGAACTTTATATTGTAAATGCATACAGTAAAAAAAAAGATCACAACCAACCTAACTATAAAACAGCAAAGAAGGAAAAAAATAAACAGAAGGAAGAAAATAAAGATTAGAGCATTGATATAAACAAAATAGAGAATAGAGAAACAACAGGAAAAATCAACAAAACCAAAAGTTGGTTTTTGAAAAGATCAACAAAACTGATAAAACTTTGACCAGATTTACCAAGAAAAAAGAGAGAGAAGACTCATACTACTAAAATCAGAAAGAAAGTAGACACATTACTTTCAATTTTAAGAAATAAAAACAATTATAAGAGTCTACCATGACTAGAAACACAAACCTACCAAGACTAAATCATGAAGAAATAGAAAATCTGAGCAGATTTATACCTAGTAAGGAGATTGAATCAGTAATCAAAACCTCCCAATAAAGAAAAACCTTGGACCAGATGGCTTCACTGATGAATTCTATGACACATTTAAAGAATTAACACCAATCCTTCTTGATCTCTTCCAAAAAACTGAAGAGGGAGAAACTCATCCTAGCTCATTCTAACAGGCCAACATTATCTGATATGAAAGCCATATGTGAAGACACTGTAAGAAAAGAAACCTACAGACCAATATCCCTTATGAACACTGATGCAAAAATCTTCAACATAATACTAACAAACCAAATTCAGCAGCATATTAAAAGGATTATATATCATAATCTAGGGGGCAATTATTCCTGGAATGCAATAATGGTTCAAAATACAAAAAAAAATTAATTCAATATACCACATTAACAGAGTGAAGGAAAAATAAAAACTATGATCATCTCAATTGATGTGGAAAAAGTATTTGACAAAACTGAACACCTTTTCATGATAAAAAACACTCAATAAACTAGGAAATGAGGGAAATTTCCTCAACATGATAAAAGCCATATGTGAAAAACTCAGATAACACTATATTCAATGGTAAAAGACAAATGCTCTTCCCCCCAGACAGAACAAGATGAGGATGCCTGCTTCTTCCAGTTGTATTCAACACAATATTGGAACTCATAGCCAGAGCTGACAGGCAAGAAAAAGAGACAAAAGGCATTCCACTTGGAAAAAAAGTAGTAAAATGATCTCTATCTGCAGATGACATGATTTTATATGCAGAAAATCCTAAAGATTCTACACACACATACACAAACTTGTTAAAACTAATAAGTAAATTCAGCAAAGTTGCAGGACACAAAATCAAGACATAAAAATAATTTATTTCTACACAGCAGTAATGAGCAATCTGGAGAAGAAATCAAAAAAACAATTCCTTCTTCAATAGAATCAAAAAGAAGAACAAACTTAGGAATAAAGTTAACCAAGGAGGCAACAGAATTGTACACTACACAGCACTACTGAAAGAAATTAAAGACCAAAAAAAAAATGAAAAGATGTCTCACGTTCACAGACTGGAAGACTTTAATAGTGTTAAGATGTCAATACTACCCAAAGAAATTTATAATTCAAAGCTATCACTATCAAAATCCCAATGATGTTTCACACAGAATAGAAAAACCCATCCTAAAAGTGATATAGAATCTCAAGGGACCCCAAATTACCAAAACAATCTTGAAAAAGAAGAGCAAAGTTGGAGGGATCACACACCCTGATTTCAAAACTTGCTACAAAATTACAGCAATCAAAACAGTGTGCTACTGGCATACGGAAAGACAGATAGACCAATGGAATAAAACAGAGAGCCCAGAAATAAACCTTCACATATATGTTCAACTAAATTTTGACAAACATGCCAAGACCATTCAATGGAGAACAGACCATCTTTTCAACAAATGGCACTGGGAAAACTGGATACCCGAATGGGGAAGAATGAAGTTGGACTCTTCTCTTACACCATATACAAAAATTAACTCAAATTGAATCAAAGATTTAAATGTACGAGCTAAATTATAAAACTCTTAGAAGAAAACATAGGAGAAAACCTTCATGATGTTAGATTTGACAATGATTTCTTGGCTATGACACCAAAAGCACAGGCAACAAAAGAGAAAAAGATAAATTGGACTTCATAAAATTAACAACTTCTGTGGATCAAAAGATGCTATCAAAAAAAGTGAAAATGCAACCCACAGAATGGGATAAAATATCTGAAAATGATACATCTGATAAAGAATTAATATCCATAATGTATAAAAAACTCCTACAACCCAACAACAAATAGTCAATCCAGTTTAAAAATGGACAAAGGACTAGAATAGATATTTCTCCAGAGAAAATATACAAATGGCCAATAAGCACATGAAAAGATGTGCTCAACAATACTAGCCATTGGGGAAATGCAAATCAAGCCCAAATGAGATACTACTTCACACCCTTACAATGGCTATTATTTAAAAAAACAAAAATAACAAGTGTTGGTGAGGATTTGGAGAAATTAGAACTCTTACGAATCGTTAATGTGAATGTAAAATGGTGTAGCTCCCATGGAAAACAGTTTGACAGTTCTTTGAAAAGCTAAACAGAATTAAAATAAAATCCAGCAATTCCGATCTTAGGTATATACCCAAAGGAACTGAAAGCAAAGACCCAAACAGAATCTTGCACACCCATGTTCACAGCAGCATTATTCACAACAGCAGAAAGGCTGAAACAATCCAAATGTCCATTAAGAGATGAATGGATAAACAAATTGCAGTAGATACATACCATGAAAACGAACTAAATTTTGACACATGCTACAACATGTAAATATTACGCTGAGTGAAATAAGGCAGATGCAAAAGGAAAAATGTTGCATGTTTCCACTTAGGAGGTACCTAGAGCAGTCAAATTCATCAACAAAGACAGAAGAACAGAGGTTATCAGAAGCTGGTGGGAGGGAAAAGAGGGTGTTATTGTTTAATGGGTACAGAGCTTTGTTTAGGATGATGAAAAAGTTCTGGAGATGGATAGTGGTGATGGTTGTACAACTATATGAATGTACTTAAAGGCAGTGAACTGTACACTTAATGGTTAAAATGGTAAATTCTATGTCATATATGTTTTACCTCAATTTAAATAAAAGACACAGTAAAAAAAAATTCAACAGAAGAATACATTCAAGGCTTAACTTAAGTGTCAAACAGCAGACTTCAACTCATCTGGGGAGCCTGCATAGTGTGGTGCAGTGCTTCAGATGACAGGCTCTGAATGATGCTGCACTACCCAGTTCAATCCTGGCTCAATCCTTTTATAGCTGCGTAGCCTCAAGCAAGTTGCTTCATCCCTTTGGTACACGCAGCCTCAAGCAAGTTGCTTCATCCCCTTGGTACAAGTCTCCACATCTCAATGAAGATAACAGTATCTTTCTCACAGATTGTCGTGAAGATTAATGAGTTAATTCTCACAAAGCATTATGGCCTTTAAAATGAGTTAATTCATAAAAAGCACTGATGCAAAGAGATCAATAAGGATGAACTCTTACTGTTAGTAGCTACCTGAACAAACCCATCAGTCATACATTCAAAATTTAATATGAAAAAATGTCTTTAAATCCATTTTGGTGTTCAATACAGAAAATTACCAAGTAATAATCAGTACATTCTCAGATATACATGATCAGAAACAGGTTTTTATCATTTTATTTTGATTTGTCAGCTCTATGTGCTTTCCTAGTCTGTAGATTTCAGAAGGTTGCAAGAAACACTTATATGTTGGGTATCCTTCATTGTCTTTTCCCTCTATATTTTACTAACTTGCATGATGAAGAGTTCCTTCAATTTACTATGAATCACATGAAGTTCTTGTTTAAAATTCAAGCCACTATGGAAAACAGTACGGACATTTCTCAAAAAATTAAAAACAGAAATATCATATGACCCACCTATCCCACTACTGGGTATTTATCCAAAGAACTGGAAATCAACAATTCAAAGAGAATTATGCACCCCTATGTTCCTTGCAGCATTATGCACAATAGCCAAGTGCCCATCAACTGATGAATGGATAAAGAAGATGTGGTGTATATACACAATAGAACACTACTCAGCCATAACAAAACACAAAATCGTCCCATTTGCAACAACATGGATGAACTTTGAGGGTATTATGTTAAATGAAATAAGCCACACAGAGAGAGATAAGCACCACATGATTTCACTCATATGTGGAAGATAAACACATCGATAAAGAGAACAGATTAATGGTTACCAGAGGGGAAGGGGGTTGGGGGATGGGCGAAAGGGGTAAAGGGGCATATATATATGGTGATGGATAAAAATTAGACTATTGGTTGTGAGTTCAATGCAGTCTATACAGAAACTGATAAATAATAATGTACACTCAAAATTTCACAATGTTATAAACCATTATGACCTCAATAAAACAACTGAAAAAAAGTTGCAGTTATTAAGAAACAAATTTATAGAAGATTGAGAGTGGTTTGTTTGCTCTAAGATTCATACTGGCCACTCATTTCTATTATACATTTCCACTTAAAATTTGAAAAAATATTTTGTCTCAGAGGAACACTATGTACTTACCAACTGAAGATAGAAATCAGTAGGACTATTTATATGACAAACCATAACTGAAACATCTGTCCTTTCTTTAGGCAAAATTGGTGGATGATAGTTTAAAGTCATATTTTTTTCAGAGTGACTTCTTGGTGATTGTGACCTAAACCTAATTAAAAGTATAATTAAAAGCATAAGCAAAAGCCATTTTCCTAAAGTCTCTCTTCTCTCAGTGACTTGATCTGAAGAAAGGATTTGTACATACATTTATCTACCAAGAGTACTCCCTTCCAATTTCTCTCTTCAAACTTGTAACATTTCTTGGTATTGCCTCTAATTATCAAACCAGGTTAAATAAGACATCAAGTCTCAAAACTCAATAATTAACCTTCAAATCGGTGTTAGGACATTTTCAAGCTGGACCTGTATGTCCTGCTCAGATTCAGAGTTCTTACTCTTTTGGTTGAATTAATAATCACAGTCTAGAAGAGCACTCAGTAAGGCCAGCTGAGGGGTCTCTGTGGCTCGTTGCAGCTCCAAGACCCTACTTTTATTTATCCAGAATGGAACCTAGTTGGGTCACTTCTAGAGTCATGTAATCCTCAAAACAGAATGTTAGTATCCTTCACTATCTCTATGGTTCCTTAGTCATCTTACTTCGCTCACCAGAGACGAGCGAGGAAAGAAACTTTAAGCAGCTATTCTAGATTCATACATGAAATACACAGTGGTGATCATGAATTTATTCCAAAGGTTAGAAAATTTAAGTCAGGAACTGTTAAACTATAATTCTTGAAATCCTAGTGGAACTGCTTATGAAGTTATCTAGAATCTAAAAATGTTCAGTATCTACAAATAGTTTCTATTTTGAGCTAATTTCTCTATTTCCTTAAATCAAATGACCTGAATGCAGTTTTCACAGACAACCGTACCTAGAAAACTCTCTGATAGCAGCATTTTTAACCTCTTACAATACACTGACATTCACTTTAGGGCCTGTAGTTTTTAAAGGTAAAATCTGCTATCCCAATTTATAGCTATAATTTCAAAAAGTATTTAAGTTCTAGTAGTTACCAACCTTGCCAGTTCCATAAAAACTAAAGCATCTCTAAGAGACACAGGCATGTCACTGCTTATTTTATTTGTTGGTGGTTTCTGCAGATCTACAATAAGCACGCCATCTTCTTCTCTGAACACTTTCATTAAAACAGCCTTGTTATTTACCATTTTCAAAAACTCTACTTTAGCTTCTTCTCCCCAGCCTTCATTCTGTGGAAGAAGTAAAATTCCAATGTACTTAGTAACTATATTTAGCTCTAATGGTACAATGCTCTAGATTTAGCTTTAAAATCAACCAAAGGCTGCAAATTTGAGCAAAGGCACTGCACCAAACATAGATATTAGAAGCAGGGGGGACCACATACCCAAGGACAGTCTTTACATATGCACAATGTATGGATCATACTCTGATTGTATAAACACAGTCTCAAGGGGGCCATAAGCTGCTGTACTTTAGGATTTAGTTTTGCTTCTGAATATTAATATGAGATTATAAATAAAGATTTTAAAACAAAATAAGTATTATATATGAATTTTCCACTTGAAAATTCAAAGGTCATTTTGAAAGCATAATGGAAGTCATGTAATACAATCAAGATATTTATTATCATCAGTTAACTTAGTTTCTATTACTAGTAATATACGAGGTATATGCTTAAACAACAAAGAAAAATATTTACCCATTGAAAAAAATTTTTTAAGTTCATCTTTGAACCTTTAAGTACCCATACCCAAAGTAAATTTCAAGGGTCAAAATTATACATTCCTTAAAAAACAAAAAATAATAAAACATCTTTATAAAGATTTTATGAATATAAAAGCAAAGCCTACTCAGAATAGAAAATGCAAAAAAAGTATAAAAGACAAAATTTAAAAAACCAGCTTCACCATTTTGAGGAAAATACCAGTGCCAATATTTTAATGTGTTTCCTTTCACTTTTTTATTCACTTATTCATTCTTTCAAATATTTGTTGAATGCCTACTATGTGCTAGGTGATGTGCTAAGTGCTGGGAATACAATGATAAGCAAAGACACTGACTCCTGCTTTCACAGACTTCATGATAATATAACTGCTTAACATATATTCTTACATACAATTCTTGTCTCCTAGGAGCTCTTGAACTTGCTGGGGAATGATATTCATAAATAATACAAAGTAGAATGCAATATGGGCAATAAACAATGAACAAAGTACCATGGAAATACTGAAGAAATGTATAGAAACACAGGCCACACCATATTTTAAGTTTATTTTTCTCTCCCTATTTGACTCCAAAATTTAGTGGTTTACTTGGATATTTCACCCATCGTTATGTGCATATATGCTTATTCAACTTAATTTCCCATTATGAATGTTTCCAATTGTTGAAAGTAAAGTTCATTTCCTTTTTTATTGGCACCAATAGTTTATTATGCAAAATACACTTACCAAGAGAACTGGTTCCTTGAACCTATA
Source organism: Equus quagga (assembly GCF_021613505.1). Classification (NCBI taxonomy): domain Eukaryota; kingdom Metazoa; phylum Chordata; class Mammalia; order Perissodactyla; family Equidae; genus Equus; species Equus quagga. Next base: position 81,770,588 of record NC_060272.1, read on the forward strand.
CTCAGCAATCTGATCTGCAACACATAGCTAAAATTGGAATATTTAGCCCCCAAAGAAGAGTCTCACTTACTGAAGTCTGTGGAACAATGTCTTTCAATGAGCATGGCTGTGCTAATGGCTGGATGTCTTTCAGCAGCTCTTCAACATACGGTTCAGATTTCCTCAGAACCAGACATAAGTCATTTAGTACTATATGCTGCTCAGCAATGTGTTCTGCTCTCACATGGGTATCACCAACTCTAGGAGGAATTCAAGTAATGTTTATTGAAAATGCTGCTTTAAACCCAAACTTGCTTTTCCCCATAAAAGGTATGAATTTCTGAAAGTACTCTCAAGTTAAATCTTCTAGAAAGTTATATTCTAATTCATACTATCTTATGAAATAGATTTAATCTAGCTTTTATAAGTACATTGTTTCTACCTATAAAATTAAATGTCAACTGCCTTTATCTGAATTGTCTTTCATATACCAATTCAGTTTAAAATTAAAGGGCATAATGACACCCCAAATAAAAATTTATTTACTTATATAAGCTATGACCATTAAATACAGTGACCATACTATAGTTAATACTGGTCCTTACTACAGAAATATTTGCAGTTTTATTTTCCCAGAAGACTGAGGGAAATATTGTGAATACCCTGAGTGAGTTAGATGCTACGCCACTTTAATAAACTATAAAAATCTTTTACTCAACACCCTGCAGCTAACTGTAACACTTTACTTAAAAGAACGATTTTTGCACTTTGAGCTATCATTCCCTGCTTTGAAGTAACACAGAAGGCACTTAAGTTTGGATACATCAAAAAGCTCCTTGTTCAGGCTCCCCATCTAGTAACACTGATAAATGATAATACTTTACTAATTTAACAATTAGACAAATTATAAAGCAAAATAAAAAGTGTATGCCTTGGAAGTGAAGAATGACAAATTACTCCTCTCTACTCCTTCCCAATTTCCTTTATTCTTTACTATTCCCCTCAAATCACAAATGTTTCTAAGCAGACCAGGAACAGAAAATAACTATAAAATATCATACCCTGCAACAATTAGAACTTCAGAATTTCCAAAATCTACCATGAATATTTGTATTAGTGCAACTTCACGGACTGAGAATTTGGTTGGACTACAAAGTTTTCTAATATTTTCACTTTCTATTGGAATTAATTCAGTGATAGTTCCTCGACACCACATTCCATTTTCAACACTGTTGACAAATATTCTTGCACCTAAATGAGGGAGACAAATCATTAATATTTATGGAGAAAAATTCCTAATAAGCTCTAATTTATGAACACATACATTAGCTCCATGCTAAGAAGTCTTAATTCATTTATTTACTGATGATATAGTACTGTGTCAAGTGCTACGAGAAGGATAAAGATAATATATTATGATAGTTTCTGTCATACAGAAACTTAAGAGCTACATGGGGAGGTGAAAACAAAGAATACTTAAGTTACTCATCGCGAATCTATGTTTTATGAACTATAATAAAGATGAATGAGACCGTCCTGCCGTCAAAAATCTCAAAAAAGGAAAAGAGACAGGCAAATAAATGACTATAACACACTGTACTTAGAACAATAAAGACCTTCTATCCTGGTGCACGTACACATACACACGTACAGATATACATACAGTGAAATTTGTAAAATACTTTGGCATAAAAGAAACAATTACCTTCTCTTGGTAATGGGAGTGAGAGTAAACGAACAATGAAAGGCAGAATGTGAAATGCCAAAATTAAGAAATTAATACACAGTGGAGTTCAGAGAAGGGGAAGATGAACCAAGGACCCAGCTGCAGAGGAAGATGATATGGAAGGATCAGATGAATTACAAATTAATAACCAGGAAAAAAAGATTAAGGAAGAAAGAGGCCTGAATTTGAATGCCTACTATAAACTTGGCAATGTTCTCAGACTTTTATGTTTGAATTCACCTACTCCCCATAACAACCCTACGGTGATGGTGCTTCCATCACATAGGTGCTAGGCAAAGAGGATGAAAATCTAGCCTGGGCCATATGGCTACTTAGAAGAGGTAGCAGAAGAATCCAGGTAGTCTTAAGAGCCAACCCTCTTAACAACCCAGCCACGCATCCGAGATAGATTTGGCAAGACTTGATCACTGATTATACACAGAGGGATACAGTATAATCACCTCTGTATACGCTAATAAAAACAGGATAGCTGAGAGGTACATCAGGGCAGCCTTTTAATTTTAAGTTCTATCAAACATTTGTTTGGCCTTCAGACTGTCATCAACCCTTCTCTTACGCTGATATACCACATAACCAATATTCTTAAACTAGATGCTTTTAAACCATTCTGTTTTGCACTGATAAGAGAAAAGCTTGTTGAAGCCATTTGTTGTTCTTTATAATGAAGAACACAGGTAGGAAAAGGGAACAAGAGGATACTCTGCTCAAGTATCATATCACATTTCTTCCCTTATCACTAATTTCTCAAAATAAAAATGAGTATTTAAATCAGGTATATTTACCTTGAAATAATAATTATCTTTGACAACTTAAAACAAAGGATGACGTTTTGGTTTTCTCAGAACATTTTCTGAATCTAAACTGAGCTCTTCTAGGTATTAAATTTTGAAGAATTATTTGCAGCCACAAAAATTAAGCTTAATATTATCTTTCTCTCCTCCTAGATACTCATAATTTAAACATTATTTTTTAACTTTTAAAATTATTATTCATTTTCAGAAGTACACGATGTCCTAGTCTTCTGATATTCTGAAAAGCTATACAGATGAGCTGAGAGTTAATCACACTTTTAAAGAACTACTACATAAGGCTAAACAGATGATACTTTTTGGTATTAGTTATATGTCGGCATTGATTGCTATTAACAGAATGAGAAAAATGCTCTATAAATCAAACAAATCATAGCTTCATCTTATTACACAGTATAATCAAATTTAGTCAACAGTGTTATAAAGAAAATATTTGTAATGAAAGCCTAAATTATGGCAAATTACACATACTCTTAGAATTAAGATGGACTGATTAAGTTTACTGATTACCCTCCATGTGGCCCTAGTAAACGGATGCCACCGTCCTCCTGCATCTCAGTTAAGTGTGCAATGACATCCTCAACATTCACATGTGGACAGCAAGGACTGTATCACACTATGAGGAATCAACTTAGAGGAACACTTTCCCCTGGAGACTAGGGAGCAAACTACATAACCTGTCACAGGTCTTGTAATTTAAATAATAACTCGTCTTACTCCACAATGGAGCTTTTGTGTATATCTCACTCAGTGACCAATTTTAATGTTTAGCCAAGTTAACTAAATAAAATTTAACTTATGTTGAATAATTCCAAAACTTTTATGCTTGGTTTACAAATATGTAATATAAAAAGTCTGTATGGTTTGGCCAAATATTACAATATTTAAATAGACTTCATATTTTAACTTGGAGTAATCTTTCATTACCTAGCTCCAAAATGTCAGAAGGATCAAGCTGTAAACTCTTACTGCAAAACTGATTCACCTCCTTTTCCAGTACCGTTGCATCTTTTATTTGTGAATACTTCCGAATGTAGAAGTGGCAAGGATGTATTACATGGCTTACAAAAACCAGCTCTGGAGAGCCTGGATAAGAATATTTCAACCACATAAACCATAAGTTAGAAAAGAATTCACAGAAACTGAATGCAATATCCTCTAAAAGAGTAAGTAAGTGTCTCATGGCATGCAAACTCTAGAATACTTAGGCCCCACAAGAGTCCAAACCCCAAACAATAACTAGACTGGATAAAACAAATAGATCCCACTTTCAACAATGATTTCTTTAGCAACCTGAACTGCAAATATCTTATTTTACTTGCAAAATATGTTAAATAAGTAATACTGCAATTCATGCGGTAGTTAGGTCCTAAAGTCAGAGTATATGCTACAACTCTACTGTATTACAACAACACCCAAATCCCCTTATCAGGTTAGAGAGGTGTGAAAATATGTCTGGGCAAAGCCAACATATCAAGCAGCATTTAGGGGAAGATGTGTGTGTTTTGGTGGAGGGAGGGGTGGGGTAGAGTATAAGACAGTGAGAAATATTTTGTATATAATAGTAAATAAGCCAAGGGTTTCTATTGATATGAAAAGATCCCCAGAATATAATGTTAAGAAAGGAATTAAAAGAACAGAACAGCATGTATGGTTTGCTATGTTTTGTGCAAAAAAACAACAAAATAAGAGTTAGAAAAATAATTCAGGTGTATTTGTTTGTATATGCATAAGGAAACTCTGGAAGGGTGGGAGAGAATGGATGGAACAGCTTAGGGGAAAAGTTTCACAGGGTATTTTAATATATATATTTAATTTTGAACAATGTAGGTGTTTTATCTAATAAAAATGTTTAAAACACAAAGACTAGGAGGTGGGCCAGCCCCATGGCCTAGTGGTTAAGTTCAGCATGCTCCACTTCGGCGGCCCAGGTTTGGTTCCTGAGTGTGGACCTACACCACTTGTCGGTGGCCATACTGTGGCAGTGACCCACATACAAAATAGAGGAAGACTGGCACAGATGTTAGTTCAGGGCCAATCTTCCTCAGCAAAAAAAACCCCACAAAAAAGAAAACAAAGACTAAGAGGAGTGGAATTGGAGATCTCCAAGTATAGATAAATAAAAATTGAACAAATGAATCATTTTAACTATTCAAAATAGATCACAAAGAATAATGCTCATATTGAGGATGGGGTAAAAAGATAAGTATGTGTAACTGGGGAGACAGTTGAGAGAAGTGTTATAAATTTCAGAAATATTTTCACCAATAAGCCAAAATTTTTAACATTAAAAAGGAATAAGTTCTACTTATCAGTAAAATTCATTTTACTTACTGCTTCACACTACACAAGCTGCCATACATATAGCAAACTCTACTATATCAAGTTTTGAGTTGTTAAAGTACCTGCTTTTGATCCAAAAGGAACAGATGATTTTTTCTGAAGAGGCTTTTTTGGATATTTAGGTGTCTCCACAAGATAATCTGTGACGCAAGCTTCATCAAAATAGGAAATAAAGGCAATTGTACTAATTTTATTAAGTTGACAATGGCACACTGTTGTTTAAAAACCCCTACTTGAACAGGCAAATATTGGAATGGCAAGACCTCTTGTATTAGTAGGTAAAGTCACGATAGGTTTCTTAACTCAGTAAGATATCAGTGATAATAATACAGTGGAAATGAGAGAAAAAGGCATGTTCTTTTTTTGTATTCGAAATGTCATTCTGGAGAGTCAACCAACGAAACAGATGGGATGGGGGGGACCAAAGTGGATCTTGCAAAGGGTCCCGTATAACCACACACAGTAGTGTCTCTCACGTTAATGGAGAGAACATCAACACTGGAAGCCTAATCCAACAGTTACAATACGTTTAAATGTTATAAAACAGATGCTATTATACTCACAATAGTTCATTTTATGACAAATTATATCTCAGAACAAAGTTTTAAGAGAAGCTGTTCTTAAATTTAAGGACAAAGTCATCAGACTGCTTCTACAAATCTCTCTCATTTATTTATATTTTCATCTTTTATACAAGGTTTATACATAGAACACTAAAAAGTCAAATATTCCCATTAAACCAAATGTTAAATTTACATGTCAGAGTTTAGCTGTATCATTGCATTAAAAATAAAAATTATCCTAACTTTGGAAAATGTAAAAGTGGGAGCATGGAATCAACAGGTGTTAACTCATAATGAGGTGTAAGATAATAGCAACGTGCTTCTGTAACGTTTAGGGACAAAAAAGCACTGATTTTGTTTCTAACTATAGATATGATATATTGTTCCCATGCTTTTGTTTTTCACTCACTTTCCAGGTTTTCTTCAATAATTTCTTCAATTATCACATCAGGGCTAGATCCCATCTGAGGGAGAGCAGCAATGGTTTTAGAGGACATTGTTGCAACCACCTCTTTCTGTGGCTGGATGTCTTTGGCTTCTAAACGCACACTGTTGGTTTTCCGTTGCAAAGGAGCTGGTGAGGCTTCATTAGTTAGGACAGACATGTCAACCTTTTTCCTTTCTAGTGATGGGTATGAATCACGACAAAAAAGTTCCTTTTTATATTTCTTTTGACCATTCTGTCCAATTTCATTTTCTTGGGGATCACACCTGCTTAAAAATACAGAGGCACATGGCTACTTATATCATTTCATAAATGTTTTGTATCCACTTTCAAGCCATTTCCTTCCAGATGACAGTTAATACTGTGATACATACAAGGGGTTAAAGTTGTATAGGTGCCTCAGGGCTACTTTTTAAACAGCTTTATTGATGTATAATTTACACAACATAAAATTCAAAAATTTTTACTAAATTTACAGAGTTATGCAACCATCACCATAATCTAATTTTAGAACGTTTCCATTACCCAAAAAGAAACTTTTGCTTATTCCCAGCCCAAAGCAAGCCCAAGGGTTTTAAAAAGTCAAGAAGAGGTATAATCAATGAGAAACTGAAGAAAGAACTTGATACAGCCATGTCACAATGATCTGACCTTAAAAGGACAGATGATATAGGTTTTCAAAAGAAGTCATTTTGATTTGGCTTAGGTGTTTGATTTTAAATTATGTTAAGATCATTGCTTCCTTTAATTCACTTGCTTAAAAAAGAAGTGCAGGAAGCAGCAAAGGCTGCAATCCTGAACAAATCACTAGAAACCTCTGGCTAGGCTAAAAATCACCATTAGTTCGAATCCTCTGGGTATGAGCACTCAATAGTCACTAACCCACAGTTGATTATGTATTCACTTTACTCCACATTTTTATGTCTTCTTCACATATCCACACGGATTTAGGCTATCAAATCTACAAGTATAGAAATTCTATCAAAGAAATGACATTAAGCCTCAAAAAACTTGTATTTTAGTTAACTCGTGATGGATTTAGCTTCTTCACAGATCATCAGTTAAGAAGCCATTTTAGAAATAAGAACCAACAAAGCCAACTGAATTCAGTAATGACACCTCATATGTGTCTCTTCCAAGAGAGAGTATGCATTTAACTCAACTAAAACTAATACACATTAACAAAGGTCCAAACACCTCTCAGGATACATATACGCCCACAATGTTGCAATCTAAATATTTCTTTTTATACTAACTCTTATCTGACCTTACTGAGACATTTAACACCATCAACCGACCCTAGTCTCATAAACCTTTCCTTTGGCCTCTAGAACACCACTCTCTTCTGTCTGTTTTTCAATCTCTGCCTGCTCCTTCTCAGTTTTGTTTTTTCGTAGATTACCCTTTCCCTGTCTTAATATTTACTATTTTTCCAGGGTACTGTCCTTGACCTACAGCAAAACCTGCTCTCACTGGGCAAACACATTGTTTAATTACCAACTGTAATCAGCAGAGGCAGGTTACAGGGAAACGTACCCTAAAAACTAGGAAAAAATTTCAGACTACTCTTAGGTAAATGTAAAATAAAGACAAGATCAATACAGACTCTTAAAGAGACACAATAGTCTTTCGTATTAAAAATATTTGATATTAACAATATTCAATTTACAAAACTATCTAGAAGAACGTACTGATTAGAAAGGAGGATGATTATCCACAGAAGCACAAAAAGTAAAGTCACAGAAGCAAATATGGGGCAGGGCTCCGTATCTGGGGAAAGATGACTTGAGTCAAAGGACTGGTATTCCAGTCCTCTGACAGGGAGACAAGGAATGTGGTGACAAGGAACGCAGCAGGCTATCTAGGCCTACCACTGTTGAGCTATTTGATTAATCTCATTCCCTTTATTCCAAACAAGACCACAAACAAAGCAACTTCCAATAATTTGGCTTCTTGTGTCTGTCTGGATATTGGAAAAGAATGCCAACATAAGTATTCTTAGTCCCTGAGGCAATTATATTTGCCGTTAAGTTCATAAACTGGTATTCTGCATCAGTTTTGTGAATTTGGCTTATGAGTTCACCTGGCTTAGAGTGGATCTGCTCATGTCTGCTGCTGAGCTTATAAAACTGTAGGCCAGACTCTGATACTTTCCCTAAGGTAATGACTGTGATGCTTCTTGGGAGACAATTTCCCCCGGAGACATACCATCTACAAGTAAATGAACTTATTTCTTTTGGGGCGTTTCTAAACCATCTACTCTCACTTCTCTTAAAACCAGCATCAAGTCTAAGACCTGTTCTTAAGCTTCTGCACATACAGCCAACTGCCCTCTGGACATTTCTCCCCAGATATCTGGTAAACAGTAACTCAACATGTCCACTATCTTCCCCCTCCCAACTTCTGTCCTTTCTGTATTCCCAATCTTGGTGAATAATACCACAATCCATCAACTTCATCACCAAAGCCAGACCGTAAATCACTGATGACACTTGCCTTTTCCTCATTCCTCACACTCAAACAACTACTAAGTTTTATCAATTTTCTCTGTTTAGCATTTATCATTATCTATTCCTCTCCAGTGTTACTACCTACGTTTGGTTTCTTATCTGCAGTTCCCTGAATGTAGTATGTTACCTCACTGACCATATATTTCTTCCTGCTAAGGTGCCTCCCTTTTGTCCTCCTTTCCAATTGCTACTCATTTTTCACAGATGAGGGAAAATATCTTCTCTTTCCAAGTCCCAGAAGAACTGACTATTTCCTTCCTTGACATCTCTGCTAAATTCTGCATCTGTTACTATCATAGCATTTATGCACTTTATTATTCACATGTGTCATCCTCTACTTATCACAACTTCTCTGTGTGTATCTCAATATCTAGGGTGTTAGTGTCTAGCAAAAAAATCAGTGGTCAATGCTGGCTGAGTGAATGAATCTCAAAGATACCTTTGACACACGTATCACTGAATATCGATACCTTCTAGATCTTTTAGTTCTTATTTTACACAGAATTTAACTGATAGAAACTATTTTGCCCTTTACATTATTTTTAAGCTTATGAATCATACTAAATATCAATTTTTCTGTCTCTGAGGCCATGTCAGACACTAACGGCATGTTCCCATTCTTATAAATACTTACTTAGTTGAGTTCTCAAATTCAATCTTTCCCATATTGTTGAACATGCAGACGATCTCACTGCAATTCATATTCAACCTAAAATAAAACACCCAGCACATAAGTAAATGTTCTGATACAAGTTTATTACTTCTAGATAAAAATCAGCTGCAGACATTAAAAACTGTAAAAGAATGAACATTTAAATAACTTTGTAATTTATCATAAATTACACTAATTTTCATTTGGTTGCTAACTTGGGAAACATTTGTGACCCAAATTTTCAACTTTATAATTGCTTGCTATTTTAATAAGTCTAGGCTCTAATATGTTTTTATACTTAATTGTTATATTCTCCTGAATTACAACATTTACCTGGGAGAGTTCCTTAGTTTTAGAGTGCTAACTTGTGACAATTCACTCTCAAATGTTAACTTCAAAGTCCGGATAATCTAGAATCAAGAGAGAAGCAGCGCCCACGTGAATTTTCTTTTCTTATAACTACTGTTGAAACAGAGTAAGATTTTAGAAGGAAAACTATACTCTTTAGGTATTTAATTAATGTGTTCAAGATTTGATTTTTAGGCACACAAAGGAAGGGATGCAAACAAGTGTTTATGACTTTTTCCCCTAAGAGAATTTAAAATCTTTTGGAGATGTGTATCAACAGGTAACAGCAACAAAAGACACTAGTTAATAAATAGGATATAGCTATATAATCAGAGAAAATTCTGGTCAGATTCATTTTGCACCTGCATTGCTATCCTCAAATGTTTCTGCCCCACCTTCCTAATGAAGCTAACTAGGGTAAAGACCAAATCTTACTACTTTTTTAAATCTTCTAATGCCTCATGCGTAATACACAGGAAACGATGATTATTTCCTTAGAATTACAGTTGGAGGGAGAAAGATGGTAGCAAACTCTTCTAATTTAGAGACTTTGGAGGCAGGTGAACCAATGGCTTCTATTTTTATACCTCAGTTCAGTCCAAACATCTGATTATCTATGGGAAAGGAGGCCCTGAGGATTCAAAGGATCTAACGGAGCAAGGTAGAAACTAGCAAAGAGGATTGATAGTTAACCCTGTCCTGCCAAAGATCTCACAAGAAACGTTTCTATTTTTGCCCAACCCTGCCTTCTAGGCACATGATTAGATGACAGGACAGAGCTGAAACACCTTGTGTCCTGACCTCACATTTGGGGTGGGGAGTGGGGGGAGAAAAACCTGAATGGATCTTGAGAAGTTTGCTGGGTTTTGAAGTTTCAGTTGTACATCATTATGTGTCAGTCACCACATAAATGCATCCCTTCACCACCTGTGCCCATCCCCACCCTCTTCCCCTCTGGTAACCAGTAAACTGTTCTCTTTGTGTGTGAGTTTGAAAAGTTTTTAAACCAAGAGTTGATATTAATACCTAAATTGTTTATGAAAAGAAAAGAGTCCCATTTAATTTGCTACTCTTCTTGATGCTCACTTTTTATTCAAGTGTCCGAGAAACAATAATTTTTGACTCAGTGTCATCCTATTTGCTCTCAGATCACATGTCATAAAGACCTTACTGCACCATTTCCCTAAGTAGTAAATAATAAAAGCTAAACAAATTTATTAATGTTTGTCTTAGAATCCAAATACCTAAGAATTTTAAACTGATCCCAATACAAGTTAGGATAATCTGAAAAACAAATTCTTCTTATGCCTAAAATATCATATTTCAGAGTATGCAAAATAAGCTACCACAGAAATAATTCACATTATAAACTATTTAAATTACCTGATTCAGGTCACAATACATCCTTAGGGAAGGTGCTGATTTTAACTCTCTTGCTATTTTCATAGCTGCATCCAAATCATTTTTTTTTCCTTCAATGTAGCTTTTAGCCATTATTACATTTGATAAATAATCATCTGTACTTCTTACTACTTCTTCACAGAGGTTCTTTTTCCTTCATTAAGATACCAAAGTTATTTTGCAGTATTTCATAAATATTTATACAACAAATAATTTATAGTAACGAACCATATTGAAAGGGTAATTTCACTAGTTTATGAACTAGTGAACATAATGTGGTTAAATGAGGCATTCAACTGAACTGAAATGGATTACAGCTGAAAGCTATGCATGTATAGAGAAAAAGTAAATTTTGTAGAAGAATACAGCTATCATGTCACAGACACAGCTGCCACTGACTTACAGAGGTTAGACAGACCCTAGGTGATTCCACATAAAGTAAGAGACCCTAGCATTCCTGCAGTCACTTGAGCAATTACAAAGACATATTTGTACTCCTTCCTCCCCTGCAGGATCTACCTGCACATTTTAAAATTTCCATCAATAGACACATATTACATGAATATAAAACAGAATTTTAAAATAGACTTCACCAAACCAGAACTTGTGTATCAATTAACCAGAATCTTCAAACTAATCACTTAGAAAGCCCATATAGCTATTCCTTCATTATTTTCACCTCATTATCCAAAACGTTTTCTGTGCCTGTGGTGGAATTACCTTATTATGGCAATTAAAATATCTTGTACCCAAAACTGCAGTGTCTAACGTATTATTTTATTCACCAAACAAATAACTTTTCATTATTTCCTCAAAGTTAAATCTGGCCTCAAAAAAGGAGAGTTTTCCACACCAAAGAATAATAAGAATGTGAACACAGGCTCTGAAAGTGAAGAGGTATTCCAAAAACTTTACTAACTGTATATATAACGTCTGAAAGTCATTTCTTTAGGGTAGAAAATGCTCATTTTGATAAGTTATAGTACGGTTCCTAAAAACTCATGCTCTTGGAGTGATATCAGCAAAATGGCAGACTAGGAACCTCTAAGCCCTTGTTTCCCAGTGGAGATGTCAAATAATAACCAAAATTGGTTAAAACAATCTTATAGGAACTCTGGAAAATAGACAAAAGTGTACAGCAACCAAGCAAATGCCCAATTAAGAGAAAGCCACATTCACAACAACAGGAAATTTCATGATGTTTTCACTTGTCCTTGCACAGACCCCTTGGCACGGTGCAGTCTTGGTCTAAAGAAGGCAGAACAGTTCCCAATTACTTCTCTCTAACCAAAGGGAGCATAACAAACCTTATTTGCAATCTTCTACTTTGCTGGGTGGCTGCCTGAGGAACTAGTCTGCTTCACCTAACTTGGAGCTCAGATGAGTGAGAAGCAGCAAGCACTGCTTGGGAAGGCTGCAGGAAGATTAACAGCTATAGATGCTTGGACAAGAGATCAGAGGTAGACACACAACAGACCATCTGAGGCTTGGAGGAGAAGCTGGGGTTAGTTTTTTGGGAAATTAATACATTTAAAAGCAGCCATGTATACAAGGGAATCAAAAAAATCACACTCAAAACAGTGGAGGCACGCAAGCAACTCCAGCCAGCCAGTTGTGGTGGCACCTGTGGCCACGGGGAGTGGAGCAGCAGCAGAGGCGGAGCCCAATAAGTGGGCCCCCAGCCACAAGTTAGAGCCTGACAGCATCACAGGTGCACACAGGAGCGCCAAGTGCAGTGGCGCCTGCACAAGGCAATGGGAAACAGCACCTTCCTTCCCTGCTCCACCCACAGCAGCAGAGCTTCCGAACCAGGTGATACCAGATGTGGTGGAGGTATCAGCCATCTCTGTACCCCGACTGGTGAGGCCAGAAACCAGGGAAATACTGGCAAGAACAAGGAATCAGTGACCCCTATAAGTTCTGGCAGCAATGCAAGAGTACTGTTGATACCCTGACAGATGCAGTGGAAAGTAGAATGTACATATCCCTCCAATACAGCCAGAGACAGCTCAGGTAACAGAATCCAAAAACTAGCACTATAGTACCACCTAATAAAACAACAAAAGAAAGTTCTCTAATCTCTAACCAGTTAAAAACTTTGAATCAAAACAAACAAAGCTACCCCTAATTAAGAAAAGTCTTTGCTATGGCAAAGGAATAACCCAGCAAGCACCACAAAAAGCCATGGTAACACAGCATCACACACACAGAAAAGAACAATTCTCCAGAAATCCAACATAACGTCATGAAAGATTGTGATCTAATTGATAAAGATTCAAAATAGCTGTCATGAAGAAACTCAAAGAGCTACAACAACAACAACAACAACAACAAAACCTCAGAAAGGCAGTTCAATGAACTTAGGAATAAAATGCATGACTAGAAGGACGACTTTACCAAAGAGATTAGAAATCTAAAAAAGAACCAAACAGAAATTCTGGAGCTCAAGAACCCAACAAATGAGCTATGAGAGCAGAGCATATGGAAGAGAGAATTAGCGAGTTCGAAGATAGAAATCTAGAAATGATGGAGGTAGAAGAGAAGAGAGATTTTTAGAAAATGCGGAGGAGTTGGCCCTGTGGCCGAGTGGTTGGGTTCCTTCACTCTGCTTCAGTGGCCCAGGGTTCACTGGTTCAGATCCTGCGTACGGACCTGCACACCACTCATCAAGCCATGCGGTGGCAGCATCCCACATAGAACTACAATGACACACAACTAGGATATACAACTGGGGCTCTGGGGAGAAAAAAAAGCAGAAATTCTACAAGTATTATCTGATTCCCTTAGAAAGGGCAACATAAGGATAACTTGGAAGCCCAGAAAGAGAATAGAGAGAGAAGGGAACAGTGAGCTTGTTTAAATAAATAATAGGTAGGAAACGTCTCAAACCTAGAGAAGAAACTAAATATACAAATCCATAAAGCTAATAGAAAACCCAATTATCTCACTGCAAAAAGACCTTCTCCAAGATATATGATGATAAAACTGTCAACAGTCAATGACAAAGGAAATTAAAGTCAGCCAGGGGGCAAAAACCCAATAACCTAGAAGGGAACCTCCATTAGGCTATGAGCAGATTTCTCAGCAGAAACTCTACAGGCTAGGAGAGAATGGAATGATACATTCCAAATAATGAATGATAAGAATTGTCAGCCAAGAATACTCTATCCAGCAAAGCTATCTTTCAGATATTCAGGAAAAATATTTTCCCAGACAATAAAAAAAGCTGAGAGAGTTCATTACCACTAGACCTGCCTTACAAGAAATCTTGAAAAGAGCTCTCCTACCTGAAATGAAATGCAAAGGTATACAAAACTTTGATCCCTTAAGGTAATACACAGAATCAGGAAATTGCAATTCTGTATCAGAACAGGTTAGTAAACACTTAATAATAACATAAAGGTTAAAGGAATAGGAAGCATTAAAAATAACTATACACTTCAATTTGGTAATGAACTCACAATGCAAAGAGGGATAATTTGGGTCAACAAAAAAATAGAAGGGGAAGATGAAATGGATAGAACCTGGATAGGCTAATAGAGATAAGTTTCTATCAGCAGAAAAAGGACTATCTCATCTATGAGAACCTTTATATAAACCTTATGATAACCACAAAACAAAAATTCAGAGCAGAGTCACAAAACATAAAAAAAGAGGAAAACAAGAAACACACCGCAGAAAATCACTGAACTGAAAGGGCAGACAGAAACACAAAGAAGAAAAAACAATGGAAATACAGAATAAGCAGAAAACAAGAGATAAAATGGTAGTATTAAGTCCTCATAAATAAATAATTACCTTAAATGTAAACAGACTAAATTCAGCAATCCAAAGACAGAGTGGCTAAATGGATTAAAAAATGAGACCCAACAATATGCTGCCTCCAGGAGACCCATCTCAGCTCTAAAGACAAAGATAAGCTCAATGATACTCCAAGCAAATGGCAACCAAAAGAAAGGGGGTGTAGGCATACTTACCTCAGACAAAACAGACTTCAAGCTAAAAAAGATAACAGGAAACAAAGATAGAAATTATAACGATAAAGGGGAAAATTCATCAGAAGACAGAACATTTATTAACATTAACATATATGCACCTAAAATTGGAGCACCAAAGTATATAAATCAACTACTAAGGGGCCTAAATGAAGAAACTGACAGCAAGACAATAACAGTAGAGGACTTTTAACACCTCACTTACATCAAAGGATAGAGCATCCAGACAGAAACTGAACAAGGAAAAAAATCAGCCTTAAATGAAACATTAGACCAGATGGACTTAACAGATATATATAGAACATTCCATCCAAAGGCAGCAGAATACACATTCTTCTCAAGTGCACATGAACAATCTCAAAGATAGACCATACGCCGGGAAATAAAACCAGTCTCTAATCAATCATTGCGATACACCACACTAACAAAGTGAGTAATAAAAATCATATGATCATCTCAATAGATGTAGATAAAGCATTCAACAAGATTCATCATCCATTTATAACAAAAACTCTCAATAAAATGGGTGTAGAAGGAAATATCTCAATAAAGGCCATAAATGACAAACCCACAGCCAACATCACACTTATTTTTGGTGAAAAAACCAAAAGCCATCCCTCTAACAACAGAAAAAAGAAAAGAAAGCCCCCTCTTACCACTTTCATTCAACATAGCATTGGAAGTCCTAGGCAAGAAAAAGAAATACAAGGTATCCAAATTGGAAAGGAAGAAGTAAAACTGTCACTAGTTGAGGATGACACGATTTTATACAAAGAAAACCCTAAAGAATCCATCAAAAAACTATTACAAAGAATAAGTGAATACAGTAAAGTTGCAGGGTAAAAAACCAATATACAAAAATCAGTTTTGTTTCTATACACTAACAATAAACTAGTGGAAAGAGAAGTAAAAAATACAATGTCATTTACAAACACAATCAAAAGATTAAAATATCTAGGAATAAATTTAACCAAATAAGTACAAGACCTGTACATTGAAAACTATAAGACATTGTCAAAAGAAATCAAAGACGACCCAAAGAAATGGAAAGAAAATTCATGTTCATGGAATAGAAGAATTAACATAGTTAAAATGTCCATACTACCTAAAGTGATCTACAGATTCAGTGCAATTCCTATCAAAAAGCCAACGAGATTGTTCACAGAAATAGAACAAAGAATCCTAAAATTTATATTGACTAGACAAAAGACACTGAACAACCAAAGCAATCCTGAGAAAAAAGAAGAAAGTTGGGAGGCCGGGCAGGTGGTGCAGTGGTTAAGTTTGGTGAGCTCTGCTTCGGCAGCCAGGGTTTGTGGGTTGGGATCCCAGGCACAGACCTACTCCACTCATCAAGTCACACTGTGGTGGCAATCTACATACAACATGGAGGAAGACGGGCACAGATGTTAGTTCAGGGCCACTCTTCCTCAAGCAAAAAGAGGAAGATTGGCAACAGGTGTTAGCTCAGGGCCAGTCTTCACACCAAAAAAAAAAAAAAAAAAAAAGGGAACAAAACTGGAAGTATCACACTCCTTGACTTCAAAGTATACTACAAAGATATAGTAATCAATGGAGCATTGAGTACTGGGAGAAAAACAGACACACAGGTCAATGGGGCAGAACTTAAGAGCCCAGAAATCAACCCAAATATTGATGGACACCTAATTTTCAACAAAGGAGCCAAAAAAATATAATGCAGAAAGGAAAGTCTCTTCAATAAATGATGTTGGGAAATCTCAATAGCTACATAGAAAAGAATGAAAGTTGACTACTATCTTAGAGTAGACACAAAAACTGAGTCAAAATAGATTCAAGACTTGAACTTAAGACCTGAAACCATAAAACTCCTAGAAGAAAACATATGCTCTTTGGCAGGGATCTTTTTTTCTTTTTTGAGGAAGATTAGCCCTGAGCTAACATCTACTGCCAATCCTCCTCTTTTTGCTGAGAAAGACTGGCCCTGAGCTAACAGCCATGCCCATCTTCCTCTATTTTATATGTGGGGTGCCTGCCTCAGCATGGCTAGACAAGCAGTGCGTAGGTCCATGCCTGGGATCCAAACCGGCGAAACCAAGGCCACCACAGCAAAACGTGCAAACTTAACTGCCGTATTACCAGGCCAGCCCCTTGGCAGGAATCTCAACAATATCTTTTTGGACATGTCTCCTCAGGCAAGGGAAACAAAAGAAAAAATAAACAAATGGGACTACAGCAAACTAAAAAGCTTCAGCACAGCAAAGGAAACCATCAACAAAACGAAGAGACAACTTACTGACTAGGAGAAGATATCTGCAAATCATCTGATAAGGAGTTAACCTCCAAAGTATATAAAGAATTCACACAACTCAACAACAAAAACCAAACAACCCAATTAAAAAATGGGCAGAGGACCTGAACATTTTTCCAAAGAAGATTATAGACAGCCAACAGGCACATGAAAAGATGTCCAACATCACTAATTATTAGGGAAATGCAAACCAAAACTACAATGAAATACCACCTCACACCTGTCAGAATGACTATTATTAAAATAACAAAAAATAAGTGTTGGAGAGGTTGTGGAGAAAAGGGAACGCTCAAATACTGCTGGTGGGAATGTAAATTGGTCCAGCCACTATGGAAAACAGCATGGATATTCCTCAAAATATTAAAAATAGAAATACCACATGATCCATCTATTCCATTTATCCAAATAAAATGAAAACACTAATTTGAAAAGATACATGCATCCTTATGTTCACTGCAGCATTATTTATAATAAATAGCCAAGACTCAGAAACAACCTAAATGCCCACTGATGGATGAATGGATAAAGAAGATGTGATATATACACAATGGAATACTACTCCACCATAAAAAAAGATAAAATCTTGCCATTTGTGACAATACGGATGGGCCTTGAGGGTATTAAGCTAAGTGAGATAAGTAAGGAGGAGAAAGACAAATACTGTATGATTTCACTCACATGTGGAATATAAAACACAGGGGGCCAGCCCCATGGCCAAGTGGTTGGGTTCACATGCTCCACTTCAGTGGCCCAGGGTTTGCTGGTTCGGATCCTGGATGCAGACCTACACACTGCTCCTCAAGCCATGGTGCAGTGGCAACTCACATAGAAGAACTAGAATGACTTATAACTATGTACTGGGGCTTTGGAGAGAAAAAAAAAAAGAGGAAGACTGGCATCACATGTTAGCTCAGGGCCAATCTTCCTCACCAAAAAGTATACCTTTAAAAAAAATGTAACTAAAAAAATACAAAAAGCAAGTAAGCACATAGATAAAGACAACAGATTGATGGTTACCAGAGGCGAAGGAGGGCAGAGGGAGGGAAACAGCGTTAAAAGAGGTCATTTCTACAGTGACAAATGGAAACTAGCCTTTTGGTGGTGAACATAATGTAGTCTATACAGAAGTCAAAATATAATGATGTACACCTGAAATTTACACAATGTTATAAACCAATGTGACCTCCATGAAAAAAAAGCTACACTTAGACTCACCCAAGATATATGCTCAGAAAAGACCTGAGAATACTTAAGCTTTCACTTCAGGCTGATCCCAAGGCTCAGAGAATGTTCAGCTACTCAGTGAAGGACTGCCCACAGCCAAGAGCCAGTCTGTAAAGCCTGGAAGAGGTGGTTGTTTTTTTTAAATGCCCAATTTTCTATTTTTTAATTTTTATTTTTTTAATTGAGGCATAATTGACACATAACATTAGTTTCAAGTGTACTACATAATGATTTGATATTTGTATATAGTGTAAAATGACCATTACAATAAGTCTAGTTAACACCCATTAACATACATACACATTTTTTTTTGTGACTTTTAAGATCTACTCTCTTAGCAACTTTGAAATATACAATAGAGTATCATCAACTGTAGTCATCATACTGTACGTTACATCCCCATGACTTATTCATTTTATAATAAACATAATTGGAAGTTTGTACCTTTTGACCCCCTTCACCAAATTCGCTCACCTCCCACTCCCTGCCTCTGGCAACCACCAATGTGTTCTTGGTATCTATGAGGGTTTATTATTTTTTTTTTTAAGGATTCCACATATAAGTGAGATCATATGGTATTTGTCTTTCCCTTTCTGACTTCTTTCACTTGGAATAACACCCTAAAGCTCCATCTATGTTTTTGCAAATCATAAGGTTTCATTCTTTTTTATGGCTGAATAATATTCCATCACATAACACCCCCCCACACACACACACATTATTTTAATCCATTCATCCACTGAAGTACACTTACATTGTTTCCATATCTTGGCTATTGCAAATATTGCTGCAATGAACATAGGGATGCATATATCCTTTCAAGATAATGTTTTCGTTTTCTTTGGATAAATACCCAGAAGTGAAATCACTGGATCATATGGTAGTTCTATTTTCAAGTTTTTGAGGAACCACTATACTGTTTTCCAATTTACATTCTCACCAACAGTGTCTCCACATCCTCGCCAACACTTATTATCTCTTATCTTTTTGATAATAGCCATTCTAATGGGTGTGAGGTGTGAGGTCACAAACTGTGGTTTTGATTTGCATTTCCCTGATGATTAGTGATGTTGAACATCTTTTTATCTATCTGTTGGCTACCTGAAGATCTTCTCTGGAAAAATGTCTATTCAGGTCCTTTGCCCATTTTTCAGTTGAATAATTTGTTCTTTTGTTACTGAGTTGTATGAGTTCTTTATATATTTTGTTTAACCCTCTATCAAATATATAATTTGCAGATTTCTCCCTTTCATTACACTGACCTTTTGATTTTGTAGACTGTCTCCTTGGCTGTGCAGAAGTGTTTTAGTTTGATGTAGTCCCACTTAATTTTGCTTTAGTTGCCTTTGCTCTTGACGTGAGATCCAAAAAATTCATTGGCAAGACTGATGTCAAGGAGCTTACCGCTTATGTTTTCTTCTAGGAGTTTTATGGTTTCAGGTTTTTGGTTCAAGTCTTTGTTTTTTTTTTTTTCAGGTTTTTCCTCCCATAATTTTTTTTTTAAATTAATGTTATGATAGATTACAACCTTGTGAGATTTCAGTTGTACATTTTTGTTAGTCATGTTGTGGGTACACCACTTCCCCCTTTGTGCCCTCCCCCCAACCCCCTTTTCCCTGGTAACCACCGATCTGATCTCCTTATCAATATACTAACTTCCACCTATGAGTGGAGTCATATAGAGTTCGTCTTTCTCTGACTGGCTTATTTTGCTTAACATAATACCCTCGAGGTCCATCCACGTTGTTGTGAATGGGCCAATTTTGTCTTTTTTTATGGCTGAGTAGTATTCCATTGTGTATATATACCATATCTTCTTTATCCAATCATCAGTTTCTGGGCATGTAGGCTGGTTCCACATCTTGGCTATTGTAAATAATGCTGCGATGAACATAGGGGTGCAACGGACTCTTGAGATTTCTGATATCAGGTTCTTAGGATAGATACCCAGTAATGGGATGGCTGGGTCATAGGGTATTTCTATTTTTAACTTTTTGAGAAATCTCCATACTGTTTTCCATAGTGGCTGTACCAGTTTGCATTCCCACCAACAGTGTATGAGGGTTCCTTTTTCTCCACAACCTCTCCAACATTTGTCACTCTTGGTTTTGGATGTTTTTGCCAATCTAACGGGTGTAAGGTGATATCTTAGTGTAGTTTTGATTTGCATTTCCCTGATGATTAGCGATGATGAACATCTTTTCATGTGTCTATTGGCCATATTCATATCTTCTTTCGAGAAATGTCTGTTCATGTCCTCTGCCCATTTTTTGATCAGGTTGTTTGTTTTTTGTTGTTAAGCAGTGTGAGTTCTTTGTATATTATGGAGATTA
>NC_060272.1:81796226-81805124 GCF_021613505.1 Equus quagga
TTCATCAGTGATATCGGCCTGTAGTTCTCCTTCTTTGTGTTGTCCTTGTCAGGTTTGGGGATCAGAGTGATGTTGGCTTCATAGAATGTGTTAGGGAGTACTCCATCTTTCTCAATTTTCTGGAACAGTTTGAGGAGAATAGGTATTAAGTCTTCTTTGAATGTTTGGTAGAATTCTCCAGAGAAGCCGTCTGGTCCTGGACTCTTATTTTTGGGGAGGTTTTTGATTACCGTTTCTATTTCCTTACTTGTGATCGGCCTATTCAGATTCTCCATTTCTTCCTGATTCAGTTTGGGGAGATTGTAGGAGTCTAGGAATTTGTCCATTTCTTCCAGGTTGTTCAATTTGTTGGCATATAGTTTTTCATAGTATTCTCTTATGATCTCTTGTATTTCATTGGTATCTGTTGTGATTTTTCCTCTCTCATTCCTAATTTTATTAATTTGCGATTTCTCTCTTCTTTTCTTGGTGAGTCTGGCTAGGGGTTTGTCAATTTTGTTAATTCTTTCGAAGAACCAACTCTTTGTTTCATTGATCCTTTCTATTGTCTTTTTTGTTTCAATATCATTTATTTCTGCTCTTATTTTTATTATTTCCCTCCTTCTACTGACTCTGGGCTTTGTTTGTTCTTCTTTTTCTAGTTCTGTTAGGTGTTGTTTGAGGTTGCTTATGTGAGCTTTTTCTTGTTTAGTGAGGTGAGCCTGTATTGCGATGAATTTCCCTCTTAGGACTGCTTTTGCTGCATCCCAAATGATTTGGTATGTCGTGTTCTCATTTTCATTTGTCTCCAGATAATATTTGATTTCTTCTTTAATTTCTTCAATGATCCATTGTTTGTTCAGAAGCGTGTTGTTTAGTCTCCACATTTTTGCACCTTTCTCTGCTTTTTTCTTGTAGTTGATTTCTAGTTTAATAGCATTATGATCAGAAAAGATGCTTGATATTATTTCAACTCTCTTGTATTTATTGATGTTTGCTTTGGTTCCCCAAATATGGTCAATCCTTAAGAATGTTCCATGTGCACTTGAGAAGAATGTGTAACCTGCTGTTTTTGGATGAAGTGTTCTATATATATCTATTAAGTCCATCTGGTCTAATTTTTCATTTAATTCTATTATTTCCTTGTTGATTTTCTGTCTGGATGTTCTGTCCATTGGTGTTAATGGTGTGTTGAGGTCCTCTACTATTATTGTATTGTTGTTGATGTCTTCTTTTAGTTCTATTAAGAGCTGCTTTACAAATTTTGGTGCTCCTGTGTTGGGTGCGTATATATTTATAAGTGTTATGTCTTCTTGGTGGAGAGTCCCTTTTATCATTATATACTGTCCCTCTTTGTCTTTCTTTATCTGTTTTGCTTTGAAACCTACCTTGTCTGATATTAGTATAGCGACACCTGCTTTCTTTTGTTCATTATTAGCTTGGAGTATTGTTCTCCATCCCTTCACTCTGAGTCTGTGTTTGTCTTTGGGGCTGAGGTGTGTTTCCTGGAGGCAGCATATTGTTGGATCTTGTTCTTTGATCCATCCTGCCACTCTGTGTCTTTTGATTGGGGAGTTCAATCCATTTACATTTAGAGTGATTATTGAGATGTGGGGGCCTACCACTACCATTTTGTGTCTTGTTTTCTGGTTTTCTTCAATTTCCTTTGTTTCTCGTCCCATGGTTTAATCTGTTCTGATGAAGAGCTGCTACTCTCTGTTGTTGTCCTTCTACTTATCTCCTCTGCTCTTGGTTTTGTAGTCCCTTTCCTTTTTTGGATTTTTCAGGAATGAGGGTTTTCCTGAGGATTTCCTGAAGAGGAGGTTTTGTGGCAATGAACTCCCTTAATTTTTGTTTATCTGGGAAAGTTTTTATTTCTCTATCGTATTTGAAGGATATTTTTGCTGGGTAGAGAATTCTCGGCTGTAGATTTTTGTCCTTCATATTTCTGAATATATCATTCCACTCTCTTCTAGCCTGTAATTTTCTGTGAGAAATCTGCTGATAGCCTGATGGGGGTTCCTTTGTAGGTTAGTTTCTTTTGCCTGGCTGTCCTTAGTATTTTCTCCTTGTCGTTGACTTTTGCTAGCTTCACTACTATATGCCGTGGAGTTGGTCTTCTTGCATTGATAAAGTTTGGAGATCTATTGGCTTCTGTCACCTGAAGATCCATCTCTCTCACCAGATTTGGGAATTTCTCAGCCATTATTTGTTTGAATAGGCTTTCTGCCCCTTTCTCCTTCTCTTCTCCCTCTGGTATACCTATAATCCTTACGTTGCATCTCCTAATTGTGTCTGATAATTCTCGGAGAGTTTCTTCATTTCTTTTTAGTCTTGCTTCTCTCTCCTCCTCTGCCTGCAGCAATTCTCTATTGCCATCTTCCAAATTGCTAATTCTTTCCTCCATATTATCAGCCCTACTGTTCAGAGCATCTAGATTTTTCTTAATCTCCTCTATTGTGTTCTTCATTTCCAATATTTCTGTTTGGTTCTTCTTTATCGTATCAAACTCTTTTGTGACATAGCTCCTGAACTCGTTGAGTTGTCGGTCAGAATTCTCTCTTAACTCATTGAGTATTTTAATGATGGCTGTTTTGAAGTCATCATCATTTAGGTTATATATCTCATTTTCTTTGGGATTCTTTTCTGTGTATTTGTTATTTTCTTTCTGTTCTGGAGATTTAATGTATTTTTTCATATTGCTTGATGTTGTTTATTTGTGCCTCTGCATGGAGATAGAGTTTAGTTGCTCCTTTCACTTGTTTCAGCTGCTGCGGTGGGGGAGCAGCTGTTTATACTGCACCAACCAGGAACCCTGTCCGCAGTTGCTAACTGGGCCTGGGCCCCTCCTTGTAGTCCCAGTGGTCCTTTGGATTCCCTCCTCTGCCATGGGGGCCGTCACAGGGGGGCTTCATGCTGCTGGTGCCTACTGTTGCAGCCCACCTAGACGTGCTCCCTCCTTGGGGTCTGCAACGGTGTTATGGGCTTTTCCAGCGGCCGGGGTGAGATCACTTATATTTGTCACTCCGTTGCTGTCGGCACCCACAAAATCTCACTTGTCCACTATGGGTCGCAGGAGAGCTATTGGCATCTTCTACAGTCTGTGGTTAGTTCACCTAACTATGCTGCTTTTGTCCTGGGGTCTTCCAGCCTTGTGGCTGCTGGCTGGGTGCTTTCTACTGGTGCTGTACATAGGCTTTCCCTGAGACCGCTGTGAGCCTATAGGGTTTCCCCTTAGGCTACGGAGCTGGGTCGCTGGAACTTCCCCCAGCCCCAGTCCTGTTCCCCAGGAACTCGGGGAGCCCTTTGCCCTGACTTGGAGGGATAGCCGGAGATCCTGATTTCAGTGGTAGCTGGTCAGCTGCTACCCTGCCTAATATTCTCCTCTCTGGGACCCTCCCAGTATTGTGGATGCTGGGCGTGGCCCCTCTGCTAATAGCAGACAGAGAGTTTAGTCTGCTGCCCGGGCAGAACTCTGGATTTTCCCCTCTGGGGTGCGGAGCGGGCCTCTGGAGCTTCCCCCAGCCCCAGTCCTCTCCGAGATCTCCGGCAATCCCTAGCCCCACGAGGCGGGCAATGGCAGCTGAAGGTCGCCCCGCCCTCTGGGATTCTCTCCAGGACTTTCCCGGAGTTGAATGCTGGGCGTGGCCCCTCCGTTAAAGGCAGACAGAGAGTTCTGTCTGCTGCCCGGGCAGAACTCTAGAGCTTCCCCTCCGGGGTGCAGAGCCGGCCTTTGGAACTTCCCCCAGCCCCAGTCCTCTCCGCGATCTCTGGCAATCCCTAGTCCCACGGGGCGGGCAACGGCAGCTGGGGGTCGCCCCGCCCTCTGGTATTCTCTCCGGGACTTTCCCGGAGTTGAATGCTGGGCGTGGCCCCTCCGCTAATGGCAGACAGAGAGTTTTGTCTGCTGCCCGGGCAGAACTCTGGATCTTCCCCTCTGGGGCGCGGAGCGGGCCTCTGGAGCTTCCCCAGCCCCAGTCCTCTCCGAGATCTCCGGCAATCCCTAGCCCCATGGGGCGGGCAATGGCAGCTGGAGGTGGCGCTGCCCTCTGGGATTCTCTCCGGGACTTTCCCGGAGTTGAATGCTGGGCGTGGCCCCTCCGCTAAAGGCAGACAGAGAGTTCTGTCTGCTGCCCGGGCGGAACTCCGGAGCTTCCCCTCCGGGGCGTGGAGTCTTTGGAGCTTCACCCAGCCCCAGTCCACTCGGAGATCTCCGGCAATCCCTAGCCCCACCATGCCGGCAGTGGCAGCCGGGAGACCTCTGTACCCTCAGCGACTCTCTCTGGCACCCTCCAGGCGCCGCAAACACCAGGCGGGATCTCCCCACCAATGGTGGGGAGAGACTCTCCCCGTGGGCCCAGGTGTGCAACTCCAAAGTTTCCCTCTGCGTTTAGGAGTAATTGCGGGGGGTTTAGGTAGGGTTCTGGTCACCTGTTTCCACCGTTGCTCCTCTGTTGTGTGCTCGCTCCTGCCCTAGATGTGTGTTGATCTTCTGGGGGTGTCCGTTGGAAGAAAGCTGCTTGCGGGTACTAGGCTGTTTGGTCGGGGTCGGAGAGTTTTCACCTATTTCCACATCCTCCCGGAGGAAAGTCCGTCCGCCTTCCGATGTATAGTCACGTGGGTCTCTCAGACGTCCTGAGATGCTGTCTGGATATCCTTTGTTAAGCAATAAGTGTCCAAATAATTGTAGACTCGAAGGGGAAGAGACAAAGAGGACTACTCACGGCGCCATCTTGGATCCCCCCCCTAATTTGTTTTTATTTAATTTTTGTGTATGGTGGATGACAGTGGTCCAATTTTCCCAATGCCATTTATTGAAGAGACTGTCCTTTCCCCATTGTATGTTCTTTGCTCCTTTGTCATAAATTAATTGACCGTATAGGTATGGGTTTATTTCTGTGCTCTCTTTTCTCGTCTATTGATTTCTATCTGTTTTTAGGCCAATACCATACTGTTCTGATTACCATAACTTTGTAAAATAGTTTGAAATCAAGAAGCATAATGCATTAAGCTTTGTTTTTTCTCAAGATTTCCTTGGCTATTCAGGGTCTTTTGCGGCCTCATACAAATTTTAGAATTGTTTGTTCTAGTTCCATGAAAAATGCCATTGGAATTTTGGCAGGGATTGCACTGAACCTGTAGATTGCTTTGGGTAGTACAGACATTTTAACAATATAAATTATTTCAATTCATGAGGATGGAACAGCTTTCCATTTATTTGTGTCTTCAATTTCTTCCATCAATATTTTATAGTTTTTAGTGTACAGGTCTTCTGTCTCCTTGTTTAATTTCATTCCTAGGTATTTATTTCTTTAGATGAAATTGTAAATGAGATTCTTTTCTTTCTGATAGTTTGTTATTAGGGTATAGAAATTCAATAAAACCCTTCAACTTGACTCAATTTCTTTATTAGCTCTAACAGTTCTTTGGTGAAGTTAGTTTTCTATATTTAATATCACGTCATCCACAGACAGTGGCCATTTGATTTTTTCCTTTCTGGTTTGGATGCCTTTTATTTCTTTTCCTTGCCTAACTGCACTGGCTAAGACTTCCAATACTATGTTGAACACAAGTGGCGAGAGTGGACATCCTCATCATCCGGATCTTAGATGAAAAGCTTTCAGCTTTTTGCCGCTGAGTATGATATTAGCTGTAGGTCTGCCATAAATGGCTTTTATTATGATGAGGTACATTCCCTCAATATCCAATTTATTGAGAGTTATCATAAATGCATGCTGAATCTTGTCAAATGCTTTTTTGGTGTTGAGATGATTTTTATCTTTTATTTGGTAATGTGGTATACCACACTGATCTGTCGATGCTGTCCCATCTTTGCATCCCTATAATAAATCTCACTTAATCATGGTGTTTAATCCTTTTAATGTGTTGTTGAATTCAGTTTGCTAATATTTTGCTGAATATTTTTGTATGTATGTTTATCAGCAATACTGACTTGCAATTTTCATTTCTTGTGATGTCCTTGTTAGGTTTTGATGTCAGGGTAATGCTGGCCTCATAACATGAGTTTGAAAGTGTTCCCTTCACCTCTATGTTTTGCAAAACTTTGTGAAGAACTGGTATTAATTTTTCTTTCAATGTTTGGTAGAATTCACCAGGGAAGCCATCTGCTCCCAGACTTTGTTTAGAAGTTTTTCATTACTGACTCAATCTCTTGACTAGCATCAAGTCTTTTCAGATTTTCTATTTCTTTGTGATTAAGTCTTGGAAGGTTGTATATCTCTAGGGATCTATGTATTTCTTCAAGGTTGTCCAACTTGTTGGCGTATTTGTTCATAGTAGTCTCTTATGATTCTTTGTATTTCTGTGGTATCTGTTGTAATGTCTCTTCTTTCATTTCTGATTAATATATTTGAGGCTTCTCCTTTTTTCATGACTAGTCTAGCTAAATAAAGCTTTGTCAACTTTATCTTTTCAAAGAACTTCAAATGCCCAATTTTCAATAATAAACCACAAGGCATAAAAAGACATAGAAAACATGGCACATTCAAAGGAAGAAAATACAGTGCTAGAAACCATCCCTGAAGAAACATGAATCAAGTTTACTAGACAAAGACTTTAAAATAATTGTCTTAAATATCCTCAAAAAGTAAAGAAAACCTGGAAAAATAACTAAAGGGAATCAGGAATATGATAAAAGACCAAAATGAGAATACCAACAAAGAGACAGAAAATATAAAAAGGAACCAAACAAATTCTGGAGCTCAAAAGTATGATGAACAAAATGAAAAATTTACTGGAAGGGTGCCACCACAGATTTGAGCAGGATTAGAAGGAATCAGCAAACTTGATGATGGGGCAACTGAAATAATAATTGAGTCTCAGGATAAGAAGAAAGAATGCAGAGAAGTGAACAGAGCTTAAGGGACTTGAGGGACACGCTCTAGAGGACCAACATACGCATTATGGGAGCCACAAAAGTAGAAGAGAGAAAGGTGCAGAGAAATTACAAAGAACTGCTGAAGAGACATCAGGATCATGACAGAATGAGCACTTCCCTTGGACCTTCCCCTCTAAGATACAACCAAAACGACATTCACACACCAATAGAGGACATACACATATCACAAAACACATCTGAGAGACCCACGCAGCCATATGCCTGAAGGTGGTGGTGGGGCTGGATCCTCCAGAGGAAGTGGAAGCTGGTCTGCAGGAGCTCTGTAGAGAGAGACAGGTCACAGAGTGGCAGGAAGGGCACAAGTGAAAAGGGTTCCCCACCCCCGTGCGGCAATACAGCCACAGAATTGGTCCAGGGCATGGTGCAGAGAGCACAGCAGTGGCTGTGAGGAAAGCGCACAGGTGAGGGAGGTATCCAGTCCCTGCCCAGCACTCCAGCCCCAGGATCACCCAGAGCAAGGCACAGAGACCTTGGTGGTGGTGGGGAAAGTCTGCAGCCCCAGAATTGTCTGGAGCACAGTGTGGAGAGTGGGGCAGTCATGAAAGGGGAAGTGCGCAGGTGAGAGCTTTCCCCGACCCTGCCCAGTAATCCAGCCTCAGAATCATCCAGAGCATGGCACAGAAAGTGTGGCAGCAGCAGAGGGGAAAATGCGCAGCCAAGAGAGGCGCCCTGGCCCCCACCTGGTACTCCAGCCCAAGAATCGTCTGGAGCTCAGTGTGGTGGGCTTGGCAGCAGCACTGGGGAAAAAAACTGCACAGTCCTGCAATCGCACGGAGCTCACTACAGAAAGACAAGTAGGGGCTAGGGGAAGCGCTGAAGGGGAGAACCAACCCTCCCACTGCCCAGTGGTCCAGATTTGCCATCGATCAGTCACTCAGAGAGAAAACGAGTCAGTAGCTGGAGTTGGGGAGCCCCTGTTCATGCTGGGCCCAAAATACACAGCACCTGATCCCCACCAAGTGGCGGTACGTGGCAGCTGCAATCGGATAAGAGCACCACAGGGAAGCAAAAATTTACTCCATTAAGCAGGATGACTAGGTATATTAAAGCTCCAGACGAGAAGGAAACTGACAAGTACCCAGAAACCAACCCTGAAGACACAGAAATCCATAACCTAAATGAAAAAGAATTCAAAACAGCTATCAGAAAACAACTCAATGAGTTATAAGAAAACACAGAAAGACAAATTAACGAACTCAGGAGCTTCTTCACAGAGGAGACTGAAACCATAAAGAAGAACCAGTCAGAATTGTTGGAGATGAAAACCACAATGGATTAAATAAAGAAAAATCTGAATTCCCTAAACACAGAGCTGTCAATATGGAGGAGAGAATCAACCAGTTAGAGGATAGTACTATAGAAATGCTTCAGAGGGAGGAGAAGAGAGAACTAAGACTAAAAAGAAATGAGGAAGCTCTCAGAGAAATATCTGACTCAATCAGGAAATGCAACATAAGGACTATAGGTATTCAAGAGGGAGAAGAGGAGGAGAATGGAGCAGAAAGCTTGTTCAAAGAAATAATAGCTGAGAACTTCCCAAACTTGGGGAGGGAGCTGGAAATCCATGTGAAAGAGGCCTCCATACCTCCAAACATTGTCAATGTAAAAAGACCCACCCAAGGCATTTGGTAGTGAAGCTGGCAAAAGTCAAGGACAAAGAAAATATACTAAGAGCAGCAAGGCAGAAGAAAATAACTTACAAAGGAACCCCTAACAGGCTTTCAGTGGACTTCTCAGCAGAAACCTCACAGGCTGAGAGAGAGGGGAATGACATTCAAAATCCTCAAAGACAAAAACTTTCAGCCAAGAATACTCTATCCAGTGAAAATCTCCTTCAGATATGAGGGAGAAATAAAAACTTTCCCAGATAAAGAAAAGCTAAGGGAGTTCACTGCCACAAGATCCCCCCTACGAGACATCGTCAAGAAGGCCCTCATAACTGAAAAAAAAAAAGAGGAAAGGGCTACAAAGCCCTGAGCAAGGAGATGAATAGGTAGGCA